>NC_056734.1:1011344807-1011559807 GCF_019279795.1 Protopterus annectens | reverse complement strand
AGTATTTGCATTTATCCGTAACCCCTATTGTTTGTCACCAGATTTTATATGATACCAATCAGGAACTGGTTGAAATCCTAGTCAAATTTAATAAAGTTAATTAACACATTATAGCCAATTATAGATCCCATTTTTTTAAGTTTGATTACAACTATCCACAGATAAATCTGCAAAAATATACTACTAAAAGCAAATATACCCAGAGATTTTTAGACTTAATAAATGCCAATTCACTTGATAAAATGTTTTCCTTATCCACCAGAAGTGTTCATCTTCCTGATATTGGCCTCAGAAAGCACTTCTCACAATTGATCCACTTCATTTGTTATCCCTTCGCCGGTCAAATCTGACCTTCTCACTGTGATTTTTCTCTAAAAACCTACATTGTATCCTTTAATAACTCTTCTAAATGTAGGGAATTACTCCAAAACCAGTTATTTACTATTTGTGGATCATATTGAGAATCACAATTTGTAAAGTTCTTCAGTGACTCTTGTAACTGAAGTTTCTGCCTGGTGCTCTGAATTTTACTTCCTGTTGGATAGATTGAGGCATCCATACCAATCTGTCTCAAGTATAAGCTAAAATGCATATGGTAAAACTAATGCATCAACAAACTTTATAATCAAATGAAAACATTCCGGATAATTCCTAAAGGAAGTCCACTTTATCATTATAAAAAGGATTTAAAATTGGTAGGTAAATCTTTGAATCTTAACATTAGGAAATGTAAGGCCATCTTTGAACTTAGGGTTGCTATTAATTCAAGTCTAACTAGAAGGCCTTCTTCAGCTATATTAAGCAGCTTGGAAGCAACCAGCAATTCTGAATTGAACATATCTCCAGTGATCCCTCCTTCTCTGACACCGAGGACTTTGCTAATATTCTCGTGGATGAATTTCTTCTAACTTCACTTCTCCCACCCTTCCCTATGTCCCTTCCATTTCCCCCCACCTCTGCAGATTAATACAGATCAAGTCATTTTGGCAATTTTCAAAATTAAGAATAATACTTTCACTAAAAAATATTTTCTAGATATTTCTTGAGAAGAGTAAAGTTCTACCTAACAAAACCCTTCCATTATCCCTTCAGCCTGGATCTCCCCACTGGTTATGTCCCCAGGGTGTGGAAGTGGCAGTTGTAATACCCTTGCATAAAGGTGGTCCCACTACTACCCACAGGAATTACACGCTTATTCGTCTCACTAGCGTTGTTTGTAAGCTTATGGAATGCATCACAGCTGCAATAATAAACAGAGATAGAGGTGACCTTTTATCTCCAGATATATATAAGCTCAACTTTGTCAAATGCTAGATCATGCCTGCTTAACCTAGACAAGAGTTTTGTAAAAGTTATTGAGGGAATGGTTAAAGAGCATGCAGTCCACTCTGCTTATCATTTTTAAAAAAAACTTTATTGAATTAAAACTTGTGACACAGGCAAACTTATTTTTATATAAAAGCAAACAAACCATATCAACAAGCTCACTTTTACAAACATTATACATCACATATATATTTCTATACAATACAGTCAATCCACCATTACATAAGTTGTTCAATTTCTGCATTCTCTTAAACCTCATTCCTCCTCCAAAAAGTTTTTCAGGATGAGTTGTTCCACAGTTTCCATTTTTTCTATGTAATTTACTCCTACCCTTTTCTAAACAGCCCACATCCTATTCTTTTAACTTTGTTACAATATTTCCTACTTTATGTATGACTGGTTTAGACTTTAATTACCATTTTCTAATAATTGCTTTTTTGGCAGCCTCCAGAATTAAACTTAACAAGGCCTTACTATGTCTAGACAATTCAGATCCTGTACCCCAGCTAAAAAATCACTTACTTGGTTCCACTCATTTGCTCACCCGGTATTCCTGACAGAGTACTCTGTGGTCTGCCAATTTATTTCACTCTGAGAACCTTTAAGCTTTTGTTCTAAAGGTGACTCACCTCTGCTGTGTATTGGACTTTCGCCTAGCCCTATAATGAAAACTTGATTCGAGCATTTAACTGCGGTGTTGCATTGAGTATAGCTTTATCAGCAGCTCTACAGTGGTATGCTTGCTGTTGTACATTTGCTGCATGCCATCAGCATTCTCACTTTTCCTGCAACCTAAATCCCTGACAAGAGTTCTGCTTTCTTGGAGCTGATGGTAGCATCTGAAGCTTAAGCAGACAGCATTTCAGATGGTGTCAAGCATATCTACCTACCTTTACAGCTAAAGGTGTTATTTGAACAGTGTGGTTATTTATTGGAAGTAAATCCCAAACCTACGTGATTGGTCAGCCTCCTGATAGTGGCATTTGAGTTCCCTTGCATTAACTCGACTTGAGACACAGATATTAACTGAAGGAGAAGGAATAGAACTCTGTCTGTCTGTATCTTAATGAATAGTTTAGCATTCATGATCAGGAGACTGGCCAGGAATTAACTCAGGTCTGCAGGTCTTTACATAGCTTACACATTACCACTCATACCTCTCAACTGTCCAGATTTTCGCAGAATTTCCAGATTTTTTGGCTCATATTTTTGCTGTGTTTCTCATAACATTTCTGGTTTTCTGGTAAATCACTGGGATAATCTGAGAACTGAAGTCACTAAATAATGACATGCATTTTAGTTTTAGACTTCAAATCCTTCAGAAAATGTATGTCAAAACAAGCCCTTTTACTCTAGCAACTTTGTAAGTTTATAAGAGCAATATTTAAAATATGTCTCTATTTTTGGCATTTGTCCTCCTATTTTGTTGGGTTTTGTCCAAATTTCTTGCACTAAGAGGTTGAGAAGTGTGTTACCACTATCACATATATATTTTTTTTGCAGTGGAATGGAAGTGCTAATGGTTTATGGTATCTGAAATTAAGGACAGCCCTGGGCTAGTGAAACATTCCCTGCACAGTAATTAAATTTCAACTTGGAGGCCATATATTGTTATTCATTTATTTACTTATTCAGTATTTGCTTACTGGGAAATTCTGACTGGGATGACTGGCATACCCCTTTTCAGTGGAGTCCAATGGAGAGAAGCTCCACAGCTAATCCGAGGATTTCTCAAATGGGATCAGTTTCATGACAGTATTCAGCTCTAGTGAGATGGTCTTTTAATTTAGCTTGGGTAAGGAAAGGAAAATTTACTCAGTCTTTCGGTCATCAAGGGTGCAACATATTATCTGATACACTAGAAAGAAGATCCTTCCATAATGACTTGAAATTAGCAACAGCTAACCTATTGGGCTCAAGGTCTTATTGATCCCTTTTTGTATTTTTTACCAAGCTGCCAGAGGCAAAGATCTGTCAAGGTCATGATCCTGAAGCCATTATTCCTTAGTATCCATCCAACAGTGTCCCATTTACTCTCCCATAAGCCGTGTTGCAACAGTTGCATTTTTTTAAATGTAAAGAGTTCCCCTCAAGCAAGAAGGGCGTCCATTTAAAATGGACTGTGTTATTGCATAATACTCCATGATCTGTTTTCACATTTAAATTTGGATTCCCTGCAATTCCATTGGCTGCCTTGCTGTAACGGTTGCTTTTTTAATATAAAGAGGTCTGTTCAAGTAACAAGGGATCAGTTAAGTCTGGGTTGTGTTACTGTGTTATATACTCTGTGATCTGTTTTCAACTTTAAATTTGGATTCCCTGCAATTGAATATGCTGACTTTAGATAGTTCCCTAAACAGCTGCACTCTATTTCTCTTGGTTTCCTATGTTCCCTTGATTCACCCAAGGACAAGACATGTTTCATTAATGTCCACATATCTATAACAGAAAAACATACATATATTTTCAGGAGAGCAAGTCTCTATACACCGACCAAGGGGGCCACACCCCCTAATTTATATAGACCAACTCCAGTCCCACTTCAGTGAGTAAAAGTAAAAAAAATAAAATAAAACACTCCCTCGGATTCAATAACACCTATACTAAGTGTACACTAAGTTTATACTGTTCTGAGTGAACAGACAACACAGGCATAACTCACACCTTCTTCCTCCTAATTTTAATTTTCCTACTCATTTTCCTGAAGCTTTAAATACTGACAGGGATTCATAAAGGTTACCACAAAGTGTAGACTACATGCACACTTACTGTAATCTTTCTGAGTGACTAGAAAGCACAAAAAATATGGTAGGGATATTACTGAATACATATCGTGTACACTTAGTGTAGGCATTAATGAATCTGGCCCAGTACTGCACTTCACTGCACCACTAGTTGTTGCATACAAGTCAGTGTAGTTTTGAATAAAATGCCACCAAACAAAATTGCAGAAAACCCTCTTGATGAAAGTACCCTTGTCAGATTTTAGGCATACCAGTTCTTTCTTATCTCTCTCCAGGGTAGAGTCTGTCTTGCACATAGCATTCATTTCCAACTTAAAATAGCATAAATGAGGGAGAACTATTTGTCACATACATATTGGCTCTTTCTTCTTGGGTCAAAAAACAAAAGTAACATTGTCCTTTAAATGTGGACATGTGAGTAGCACTGCTAAGTAGAGCCAATGAAATTCTTAATCAAGAGATAGGAGTGTACTGATACTGTGCTGTTAGCGACAGGAGTGTACTGATATTGTGCTGTTAGCAGTGGGGTATTCAGGTTCACATCGGTGAGAAAGTAATCAAGGTTGCCACCTGCATTATAAGAAGGTACAGTGTTTCTACTTATGCTAGTTAGGACATTACAGCCTTGACATATCACTTAAATGTAAGGATTTTAGCTGCTTGCTAATTACCCCAAACTCCTGAAGTACCTATCCCATTTGGAGATTGTCATTCCAAGGCTGAATCCCTGGCTGTATAAATATCCCCTCCAGAAAGACTGCTGCATCTTACTGAAACCAAAGCCTGTATGACTTATTTAAAAAAGTACATCAGGTAATTATCATGGCTGCTGTAGAAGATAAAACCCTGACTACGACCCAGGCAAACCGAGTTTGTTTACCGTATTAAGCATCTGATGGCAGTAGAAGGAAATCATTCTGAGAGTTGAGTGACCAGAGCTGGGATGCAGTTTCATAGCCTGAGGGGAAGAGTAAGGCTCATCACAGATGGTTGTAGCTTTCATGGTGGTAGTCCTTGTGTAGGAACATACACTCACATGGAGAAGGAGTTGTGAGACTCTACAATAATGCAGCTTGAACCCCCACACACGTACACACTCAGGAGATGAGATAAATGCAAAGTACCCTCATGGCTGCCTAACTGACTGCTCCCTCCAACACACACACACACACACACACACGCACACACACACACACACACACACACACACACACACACACACACACACAGACACACACACACGGACAGCTCCCCCTTTGACTCAGATGCTGAATGCTCCCTGTCTGATTAGGTGGTGCTGTAATTGTTAGCAGGCATGGGGTAAAAAAACCCTCTTAAGAACATATGGATAGTCCATATTAAGACCCCCATCTCATGTCCAAAAATGAATCGAGTGAATAGAATCTTCATTTTGGCTATCATAATTTTCCTTTGTAGTTACTAAGTGCTTTCATGTAGACCCATTATTCACAGAACAGCTATACCCCTATAAAAATAGTGAATAGGCTGTTAGGACATAAGCTCCTTTTCATAGCTTGTATTGCATCCTGGTATATCTGTGAGTTAATTTAATTCCCTGAATCAGTCTTAATATTCTCCAGCCATCTTTTCAAATAAACAAAGTAGGATTTTTTTTTTTTATGGAAATATGACACTTTTGCAAGATGATCTATACCCACAAACATTGCAAAGACTGTGCTTCAGATTTTTGTTAAAATAAAACCTCGCTCTCATAAAATTGAGTTCTTTATGTTGTTTCATTTATTAAGGACTTTCAAGTATAGAATAACTTTATGCAACTATTAAAAGAAATGTAAGAAATATATTTTATCCTATAATCTGAGGACATTTAGTATTTTTCATGTTTTTTTGCAAGATGTAACTGTCCAGATAGGGAATCTTTGACCTAAAGAAGTACAGGTGGTAACCCTGAGCACTCACTGGTCATAATACCCCTAACATTCCAAGACAATACTGCAGAGGTACAAGACAAAGTGAAATTAGAAATCTAGTTAGAATATACTATGTTGTATTAGCTAAACACATGATCATTTAACATTGCAAAGCAGCTATAACTCTTCAGAGACAAGAAATCTACCTTGTAGTCAAAGACATAAATAAGCAATGAGTCCAGATGTATCTCACTTAATGGTCAGGAGTAGCATAGTGTGCCCAGGTTGAAACATACAGTACACTCAACACTGTGTGTCTACACGTGGGTTGTGAGGAGTCTTGCTTAGGGCCAGGGGCAGATTCCAATAACTATCATTAGACGTTCATGCCATTTCCCATGATATCCCTAGCAAATGTACTGACATCACCCTAAAGAGTCTTTTGAAGATAGTACATGATTTAGCTTTGACGGCTCCTGGGAGATTTGGTTGACTTGTTTGCTTCTGGATTGTTCACTGATTACAGCTTCTGTGTCTAAGTTCTCCAATGCAGCAGAATTCTCCACTGCCTCTTCTGGCACCCAGTTGTGATGTTTTTGTAAACCACAGTTGTATTCCTTTCTGATGACTTCCTGGCTAAAGGGGAAGTCCAACAAGTGTTCTGTCTTGGGTCTTCAGCTGAACGATCTGTACCCTTGCTGTTCTTCCGCAGTTGCTGTGCTATTGATACATATTCAGTTCAGTCTGTTGTGGTACTTTTCCATTGTCATATTTTCCAGGAACTTCCTGGTTCCAGTCATCCTCTGGCAGCTTAGAGTGTAGGAAAAACACACAGTTTTAAGATGTGTACAACAACCCAAACTGTAACTACAAGGCAAAAGTTATGAGCTGATAATGTTTCTCAAGCTTCTGAATAGGTCCTACAGAATGCTCAGTTATGCTATCCTTCATTATGTTGCGGTACAGCAATGAGGTTGTGGTGAATGTCCCAAAAGCTTAGAAATGGGAGGTGTAATTTGCCTCAACCTTACAGGATCTGAGGATTTTGGTACCAAAGATCCAGTCATACTTTCTGTGACTCAGGGTTCAAAAGATTCAAGGCTTTTGGGATCTCTGCCAGGACACAGATGATTACAAGAGCCCCTGCTTGGTCACAGGGAGACTTATCAAGCATTCATTTCTCCTTCTGGAATCATTTTTCAGGTCATCAGCTTTGAGTCAGATCTGCTGGATGACTTGCTGCTTCTCCCTGGGGATAGCCATGGCCTGCTTAGCCTGACATATGAAGAATGCTAACTCCATGAAATTAGCTGGATCCATTGTTTTTTGTTATTTGCTTTATCATTAGGCATTTGCTGCTTGACTTTGCAGAAATCTTTAATTATTTCAGTTACAATGTGCTCAGTCTCAGTTTTGCTACGTCAGCACCATGTGGTCAAGATGTCAGAGGACTAATTCAGCTGCTTCAGCTGCCAAACTTCAGTTTGCATGCCTGTTGCTTACAGGACATTTGCTACTTACAGTCTGCCAGCAAGACCCCACTAACTCTAGTGTTTTGCCTCAGCTAACCCCCAAAAAACTTTTTTTATTAACAGTGTTACTTAACTTAAATAATATGCAGTGATGATCAGCATTATTGACGACATCCCAGTTAGCAGCTTCATTACTCAGTAATCTGTGAATCTAAAAACATTAGAACTGGTACAGCACAATTATATAATTACCACTTGTAAGAACTGATATGATTGTAGAATACTGGAATAAACTGGAATGAGACTGGAATGAATGTCTTTGCCTATCTCTCCTTTATGGGCCAGTTCTTTTTCTACCTTTCAGGATAAAGTCTGCAAACACTAGTTTGGTTAAGAATGCTGTATTATGTACAATGGAAGTAAATGTCAACAATATCTAAATACTGTCTCCAGTAGTGCTGATAAATATGTCAAAAGTTTCTGCTCTCATATTCTGATCCTCCTGAATGATATGATTTATTAACATTCTGAAATGCTGGATATTTGGCCTGACCTTTGCACTCATACTTGAGTGTCTGTACTGCAATGACTTTCTGTATTTCGATCGAAAAATGGACTAACTTAATTGACTGTGTCTGAAGTATTTCCTAATAATCTGTCTGCCTCATTAGCCTTGGTTCCAAAGCCTTGTACCATACAAACAGGATGTGTTTGCACTCAGATGTACTACATACATAATGTTCTTATCAGTGTTCTTGACTGAAGGTTCTTTTCACTGATTGAAAATGCATTCGCTGAAATTGTATGCACACTGTGAATGCACTTCAAGACTTGCACAAAGAGAATACTGTATTTTTGTACATTTAAATAATACCTGATTTTATACCACTATACATTCAACATCTTACAGAGTGGGATTTAAGTGGCAGCGACTTCTGAGTGAGATTAATGAAATAAGATGAGTGTGGGCAAGGCCCTTCACAGGACTGTCCAGAGGAACCTGTTCTCTGTTTCACTTTTTTGTGGTTGTGAATACTGTGCGTTGGAATATTGATTTCATAGATTTTAGTTTCGCTAAGATGCACTTAAGTGAATTATTTTACTCAAATCTATGTTAGCCCCATACTGTGATTTTAGTCATTCAAGACTGCATAACCAAGAGGGTTAAGGAAGTATTCCTCATAGTCCTAACACTGTATAATTTCAAAGGTAGCTTATTTATACAAGTAGAGGTATTAGAGGTGCACCCTCCAGCATTTAGGGTGCAGAGGGGCTTGCCCCCCCTGCATAAATACTTACATTATTATTTATAAGAAAAGCTGACTTCTGGCTGCATCAGTATTGTTTTGCAGATGTTTTGTTGTGAATTTATTTGCTTTATTTAGTTGGTACATATGTACATATCTACATACATACGTACATACATAAATGCAGATATTTCATGTAAGGGCAATATTGCCCTTCTAACCTGTCATCATACCAAAACAGTCAATCACATAAGTGTCCACATTGTTTTTACAAAATCTAAGCAAGTGCTTCCTTTATTATAATTTGGTGGTCTGTTCCATGCATCAGCTAGTCTGTCAGAGAACCAATTAGTACATCTCTCATTCCTATAAAATCTTCTATGTAGGTTGTCTTTGATAACCCCTAACATTCCCAGACAGGTCACTGTCTCTAAATACCATATATACCTTAATAAGGTCTCCTCCTAAATATGTATATGAGACACTGTATATGTCCAGCTATTGTAGTCTTTCGTAATAACTTAAATTTTCACATCCATGGATGTCCTTGGTATATTTCCACTGTAATCTTTCCAGTGAACACATGCTTGCTTTCTTATGCAATTTCTATATTGTTATCCTATCAACAAGTTTGGGTCTAATGTAACTTACAAACAGCTACTTCATCATTTCTGATTTCCTAGACTTTATACATACTTTTATACAGCCTATAATTTTATAACTATTACTAAGCAATTGTTTGATATGATTAGAAAAACTTATAGCTGGATCATTGTAAGCCATGCAGCTATCATATCAAAATAAAATAAATTGATCAGTGTTTTATCTATGTTCCTATCAAAGGCTAAAGTTAAGACTGTATAAATTTCATCACAGCAAAATTTTTCATTTATAGCTGTTATTATTTTATTACAGTTTTATAGTTTTCAACATACGCATGCTGATATATGGTTTCAAATCCCAACCTTTCCAATTCTGACAATAAATTATTTCAAAGTAATCTTCTCCATTATTTTTCCACAACAAGAAAGTAAACTTATGGCTCTCTATGTCTCTGCATTTGTCCTATTCCCCTTTCCCTTAAAGATGGGTTACAAAGTGCATGCCTCCAATTGTGAGGAATCCCTCATATACTTAACTGACCTCGTGAATAAAATAATATAAAAGTACTGCTGAAGTGTTAGGTAATTATTAGAACTTCTATCTCCTCCTTGTGCTTTTTTGGGCCCAATTTGTGTACTTTTTCAAAATAATCTATTTTAATTCCAGTATCTGAAGTCATCTGGATGTTATTATGAAAGTTTTCTCCCCTTTCGGAGCCAAACTGTTTTCCATAAGATTTTATAAATATATCTAGAATATTTTGTGTTTGAGAAGAAATTTTGGTTTCTGCGTACAGATTATCAATTTTTTGTCTTTACTCTTTCTACATCTTGGCCCCAATTCCAAAAGACTTGCTGTCATTGTAAGTGACCACTCACACTGAGAGCAGACTGAGAGCAGGTGTTTTAGAATCTGGCCCCATAGTAAGCATGTTTATAGATAGGTATTACACCGAGGTAAGTCACTTACACTGAGAGCAAGTATTTTGGATTGGGGCAAATTACACTCAGAGCAACTCATTTGGAATCTGGCCCCTTAGGAATCTGTAAACATCTTTGTATAAATGTTCTTCAAAATTTTCTTACTCTTGTCTCATACTGTTTTTCATGTGTCTGTCCAATTTGTTTATTTCAGTTTTCAAAGTTATAGTTAGACCTCATTTCCATTTCTTACATTTTTTAAGCTCTCATCTTAATTAACTTGTTTTTATGAAAATAATATCTTCCTGATCTTGTGTTTCTTGATCCTGATATTTAACATTTTTTACATTCAATCAATTTCCCTTTCAAAACCCGATGCATTCCTTATGCAGTTTTCCCACTAAATGTATCAGTCAGATTATTTATACATAGTGAATATATTGCTTCCATACAGTCTGTTATTAATATTCTGTGTATTGGTTTAAATTTCAGTTTGGCAGAGTTATCTAGCAGTAATTTAATCTTTATAACCCCATGATCAATGGACATCAACAGTGATAAAACTTGACATGAAGTAACAGTCATTTCCTTAGGAACGCTAACAATGTCCAGCATGTTCTCTTCCCTCATAGTTTTTTTTTTTTTATATATATAATCTACAGCAATTGTTGTTTCTGAACATGCTTTGTACATAATTTCCCTACTAATGTTGTTGAATCAATAAATAAATAAAAAAAAACAACACTGTATGGTTTCAGATATGCTCTGGAGTATCCTGTCTACAGTCTGTGTGAATTTAAAGCTGACTAGACCCCTTGGGAAGGCAAGAGTCTGCCTGTCTACAGTCTATCCCTTTCTTGCAACAAACAGTCAAAATCAGAGGTAAAAAATAAAATATGAATAAAACAATCTTTTTTCCAAGCGGTTGTATAATAAATCTAAAACCCACACTGGTCTGTCTCCGATAAGCTTTGGTGTTTGATATGTATTCATATGTGTGTGCACCAAACTGATGCTCTCATTACTGTTACTACACTGAAGGGAATAGTTTCTGTGATAATGCAGGCACAAATGTGTTTCAGCTGGTTGGGTTTTGAGTTATCATAGGGGAATTTCTTGCATATTTCACTGCTGTTAACTCTCACCTCTGTCACATCTTGCTTTTCAATTATTTTCACATGTTTTATTTCTGTAACCTTTTATCATTTATTAATTTTAAGCCTGGTTACCCCAGATCTATGTTCTATCTGCTTCAGAAACAAATGAATCTTCATTCCTCTAACAGAAAGCTTTTACTTTTTATTAAATAAGAATGAAATTGCTACACTGTCACCTGGAAACAGAATTATCGTTCTCAATCATGAGCATTTCAAGTCTGTACCATTAGCTGAGAAGTCTGTATGAACAATGTGCTCATTCTCTTATTCTTAATGAATGCTTGAGAGAAATAAAGAAAGTCTATTTTCTTGTGCTTTCAGGTGGTCTTGAAGTACTTCCTTTCATTCAGTTCTTGTTCTATCTGGGTTGAGTTCTTGAGCATGTGTTAAAGCTCCTCCCACATTCCCATGGTTCTGGTAGTGAGTACTACATGATTGACATCTCTGAACATTCCTTCTTCAGTTCAGTGGTAGTACTGGCTTCAGAATGTGTTGAACTCAAAAGTTTGCATGGCTTTTATCCACAAATCAGGGTGTTCTGCCTTGCAGTATCCATGTACACACATCAGTGCTGTAGTGCACCCATGATGGAACTAGCTCTTCAGCTACCTGCTTCTGTAAGAAATTTCTTTTGCACAATGTTGTACTGAGTCACTAAACCAGTAAGTTATATAACTGAATACTCTACTGCAGAACTAAACTACTTATTCTTATAAACAGTCAAATGAAAGGTAAGTGTCACAGCCTGCTGTGCACAACTAAGTGCTTTATTTTAGCTGCCATTATGCATTTCATCCAAATATACAGTAGAGTAGATGCTGAACTCTGCAAATACCATGAGGACTGCATAGGCCCATTGAAATGAATAGATACCCTCTTAGGGAGATAAGAAATTCCTCAGTGCCATCCTCCTTAGAGGGTGTAAGCACAATAGTTTCATGGTTTTCCAAGGAGAGTTTCACTGAATAGCATTTCACAAGCAAAAACAGCACTTAATGAAAGGGGCATTTAATTTTTTTCCAATAGCGCAGGCAACTCATAGTTGATTATAATTAAACTGGAGTTATGTGCTCCTCCCAAAATATGGCCTATGGGAGTTCTTTATCATATAAAAATACTTTATTATTATTAGTAGTAGTAGCAATAGTAGTAGTATTGTCATTGTTGCTGTTGTTGATTTGAAGTCCCATTTCTCTCAGTTTTCCTCAGGGAAATGGCACTAATGAAACAGTTATTGGGAATATATATAGTATCCAATTATATCACCAAGAAAATGCTTTTTTATTTATTTATTTATTTTTTTATTTTATTTTTTTGCTTTTTCAATGTTGATGACAGTATTTTTAACTTTTAAAATATTTATTTTATTTTCTGTCAAAACTGTGTTGCTGACTTACAGTGCTTGGTACTCCAATACTTTGCTGGGGTACCTTCTGTGTGGAGTGTGCATGTATCAGTGTGTCCTCATGGGTTTTTACTAGACAATCCAGTTTCTTTCCCTATTCCAAATATATAACATAGGTGAACTGACAATCCTCCAAATTGTCCATAGGTATGCCATAGGTATGTATTTGTGTGTATGTGCATGTAAGCACCCTCTTGTGATACAGTAAGTAATATGAGACATGTACAAGGGCATAGTATGACTCTTGCAGGGACAGTGGCCACTATATTGAAGTTTATTTACTTCGTGACATGAGATGCTGAAGTATGACCTTTAGGCCATGGTTTAGGGGGTATTTTTTTTAACAACTGAAGTTGTTAGTTCATAGGTTCATAGATTAGTACTAGGCTAACTGACTTGTGGGCCATTTCAGCCTAGCCAGTTACCCCATGTGAGAATCAAACCCTATGCCTTGTGTTTGTAAGTTAAACACCTTAACCATTATGCCAACCTCCCACCATTGGAAAGGTAGATGGAAAGTCGCATTATTGTGCCTAGACCATACAGAGCAACTAAAATCAGCTAAAACAAACACTGAAAGGCATCTCTATAGCAGTTCTCTACCAGCAAGCTGTATCTGCAAAAGTCTCTGGCCTGTTTAATTAAAATAAAGGCAACATTACAGTTATCAGCTAAAACAAACACTGCAAGGTATCCCTAGAGCAGTTCTCTACCAGCAAGCTGCATCTGCAAAAGTCTGCAGCTGGTTTAATTAAAGTAAATGCAACATTACAGTGTATGCTAATGCTTTAATCCTTCTATGACTGTAAATTTCATTAGAATGTATTCAGGGACTGCACACTATTGGTAACCCCCATCCCAACCAGAGATCTCTCTAAACTCAGTACTTTCAATTGGAATCATTGTTTCACTCGGTCTTCTCCTTTCCCCAGTACACTTGCTCATATTTCTCCCATTCCATACGCACTCCGAGCCTAGAAATTCCTACTTTACAACATTGTCAGCTGCATAGATACTTTCCACAGTATCTGGTAGTCTAAGTGACTGATTGTTTCTCACTGTGCAGTCGTAGAACTTGGCGCTGTAGTTATTTCTGCTTCTGCCCCCCCCTTTTGTACCTCACTGCTTCTACTGCTGTCTTATTCTGAATTTACTGAACTCTAATCATTCAGTCATAAAATCTCCTTTCCTTCCAGCTGTTCTACTGCCTGATGTTTATTTTACCTTGTCCTCTCTCTCTCGTTCATTTTTTCTTTTTCTTTAAGGACTGTTAAATCCAGCAGCAGTGAAATAGACATTTTCCTCTCCCATTTGGAGAATATCACCCTGTCCCACCTGCACGAACTCCAGTCACAATCTAGGAGAACATTTCAATACACCCCACTCATACTGGCACCGTTTTTCAACTAATCTAGACTGTTCTGCATGCTGTTTTGGCATCTTCGAATAGTGTGCCTGTGATGCCCCACCACTGGAGCAGTAATCAAGGAGCCTCAGTCCTCACCACTGTCACCAGTGCGGGACGTACATTGGGAGTATGACAGGTACACACACACACAGTATTTCCAGATGCAGCTCTCTGCATCAAGTGAAATTTCCCTTAAGAGCACACAGAGACCACAGTCAGTCTGGGGCTGGTTTCTCCCTCTTTCTCCAGATCCCCAATAAGAATCCCCAGTGGCACAGCTATAGACTTGAGATCTCAGCTGAGTGGCCAAGCCAAGACCTCCAGCACCCTTCCTGTCCAACCAGTGCCTCATGTCCCAGCCCAAGTAGCACCTGGGAAAGGCTGGTGCAGGTTTACTAGCTATGCCCCCTTTTACCCAGACTATATGGTAGTTATCACTGCCACCAGCCAACTCCTTATAAGATACTTTAAGGCCCTTAACAAAGGGTGTCCAATCTTACTGCGTAGTATTAATATTAATACAAATGGTAGTTTGACCAAGAGCAAGGCTATTAGGAGTGGCCCACTGTGTCCCCAAATAAATATGCAAGTACTCTCAAAACTTAAATATCTCTAGACAAATCAGCCACAATGAAAGGTTTAAATATATTTAATAATAATAAAAGAACAGGAAAATACTCAGTATATATTCACAGTGACATCAGAGTTGAAAATCACAGGAAATATTTAAAACAACATTGCAGGACAGTCTCAAATAAATAAAGAAAATATTTAAACTAAGCTTTGCTATATTCCTGACTATACTCAAGAGAATGGTACTGTTCCCTAGAAACTTATTTCATCAGATCAAGGCAGATGTGGTGAATGGTTCTTGTCGTTGTCAGGTCCAAGACAGAATACAGAATGCCCTGTCTCTCTAAGAGATTTCTCAAATTAATATCTCAAATATTACTGCTGGGATAGCTTGCAGAATGACATCATTTCTTGTCATCTGACTCTATCCCAGGTGAAACCCCCAATGCTGGAAGCTAGCAGCATTTAGCATCTACCTGTGAAAATACACAGAAAACAGATCTTTGGCAGATGCTGGAAGTCATAAAACAATTAAATCCCTCCACATTTCAAGCCTAGTAATTATTTCACATTAAAGACAATGCAGAGAGCTCCCTAGTATAGGCATTCTGTCTCTAGCTGCCATAAAGTAATTTAATTTCAGCTATTTTTCTGAAGTTAACCTCCTGTATTCTAGTTTCCACTGTTAACATGTATACATTTAAACAGTTACAATAGTGCATGTACATTTCTGTTCTCTTCCAGTAGAGCAAACTGTGGATCTATTTTAAACACAAGCATTTTGCAAACACCCTTTTCAACACACTTGTCTGTACAAACCTAGTTTGATATACACATGGCATACAGTTCTAATACAGTAGACTACAAACTTGTAGTCTATTGGCCATTGGCCATTTTGGGTCAATTCCTAGCTATAAAGGCCGCTTTAGCGCGCTTTTGCGTGATTTAGCACGGAGTTGCCCATAGAGCACCATCGGGCAGCGCCGGTTAAACAAGGTTAAACTATTTCTGGCTCCGTAAAGTCTGCTCTTCAATTTTTCCCTTAGAACTTCTCTACTTGCAATCTAAACAGTCTATTCTCTATATCAAAAGCTCAGCACTTGCTCCTAAAGCATTTTTATATAGGTAAAGCTCAGCACTTGCTCCTAAAGCATTTTTATATAGGTAAAGTACTTGTATACTAAACAAAGTACTACATTAGCCTAGAATCCCCTGGAGTACCCATTTCCCTATAGGTCCCTTCTGACTCAGTTACACAGCAAACTTTTTCACTTTTTCTAGCATGTCGAAGGGTCAGTTGCTAGCGTCCTCTCCTGTTCAGCTGGTGAATCTGGGCATCTTGAGGCAATGTTACAATTGCCTCATGTACACAGACAACCCACTCCTTCTCCCACAAAACACAAATACATGTGAGAGATGCAACTATATAGCCAAACTGGAGGCTGAGCTCTCTCAACTCAGGACTGGCAAGACCAGACAGGAGAAGGAAACCACGCACACCACAAACCCAGTTTCACATAGAACTATCACAACTGCAAAACAAACACATAAACACACAAAGACATACTCGGAGGCACTGATCAAAAATCTACCAAAACTACAGAGGCCTCCAAAGCAGAAACCCAAGCAACTGCCACCTCAAGACATAAGACATGCAACACATAGTTCTCAAAGTCAGTGTGCTAAACAGTCACAGCCCTTAAGGCCAAACACAATGCCAGACACACTTGTTATAGGTGACTCCATAGTTAGACACACTGACGTCCCACTCACCAGACTGAACTAGGAAAAGATCACAGTAAGCTGCCTGTCAGGCGCTAGAATCCGCCACATAACACAAGCACTCAGGTCACTCCACAGCAAGTACAAGTATGACTCAGTCATTGTCCATGCCGGTGTGAACGACCTGAGATGTACCTCCCTGGACTACATGAAAAGAGACATAGAGGAGCTCTCAGATTATGTAGCCCAGGCCGGTATGACCCTGACCCTGAGCAGTATCCTACCCTCACCAAGAATGATGCCACAATACAGAGACAAAATGTTCAGCTTTAATAATTGGCTTAATTACTGGTGTCATTCTAAGGGGATCCAATGTCTGTCTGCCTGGGATGACATGCTTGACAAGCCATGCTGCTTCACAAAGGACGGCTTGCACCTGTCACCCCTGGGCTTCCGGATATTGGCAAAGGCTCTTGCCACCCCCATAGTGCCTTTTTTAGGCAAGGCTCAAATGATAAACCTACTGCCCTAGAAAACAAAAATGGAGAAAAACTAAGGGTAATACTGCTCAATACCAGAAGTCTAAACCGCAAGATGCACGCCCTCGAAGCCCTCCTCAGTATGGAGAACATCGATGTCTGTGCTGTGACTGAAACCTGGTTCAAGGCTCCTGAGAGCACCCCAGCGCTATCAGGTTATACCTCATATCATGCTTTCCGGCCCCAAAATCCGGACCAAACCACAAAAGGAGGGGGAGTATCCATATTCATAAAGGATACCCACACCTCCAGGTTAGTGGCAATGCACGAAGCATCGGAGACCATCCAGGTGCAATTAACCATAGGTAAAACTGCCCTACAGTTTGTAACATGCTACAGACCACCTTCTCAAACTCAGGAAACCCACACAGCCTTCCTGAAGACACTGGAGAGTATGAATGTCTCTCCAAACACCATCATATTGGGTGACTTCAACTACCCAAACATAGACTGGGAACTTTACTCAAGCCCCAACACCCTAGCCCAAAGGTTCCTTGAGTTCATAAACTCAAATGCTATGGAACAACTAGTCACCATTCCCACAAGAGGAGAAAATATACTAGACCTGATCATCACAAACATGGGGACAAAATGCTCCACACCGGAAGAATATCCCTCATTGGTGAGATCAGACCATAAATTAATCTCACTGGAGATCCACATCCCGCCCCCACCCCCAGCAAAAAAGACCACAGTGAAGAACTTCTCAAAAGCAAACTTCACACTTCTTAAGACTGGAGTGGTATCCTTCAAGGCCCCGAGCCAGTGGAAACCACAACCCACGCTGCTGAAACCCTTACAAATGCCTTCTACGAGCACCTCCAGGAATGTATGGATCAAGCAATCCCTAATAAAATCAAGACCCTTTCCACCAAAGGCAGGCGCCCGGTCTGGTGGACCCCAGCCATAAACAAACTCTACAACAAGAGGAGAAAGCTACTACATGACAGAGCAAAATCCCTAAAAGGGAAGGCATCTCTGATCAATACTAGCAAAAACTACGATCACTCATAAAATCATCCAAGGCCAACTTTGAGAGAAAAATCGCTAATGACACAAAAGACAATCATAAAGCCTTCTTTAGCTATGTTAGAAACCTGGGTGGAAACTCCCAGATATGCTCAGAATTAGTCCAAAATGATAAAAATCACTGTACCCACAGACATTGCCAACATACTGGCAGACAGGTTCAGTGCAAATTTCTTCCCTCCCTCCCCCAAAAGGAGAAATATCTATCCCACCAGAGTCTAGCCTCCCAAACATCTCAGATGCCCAGGTGAGAGCTGCTCTCTCTAAAGCAAAAAACACAGCATCAATGGGACCGGACGGTGTCCCCGGCTGTGTGCTACACAAACTCAATGATGAACTAAACCCACACATAAGGCTGCTGTTTAATCTTAGCCTTACTACAGGATATGTACCCAAAGAATGGTGTACGGCAACTGTGGTCCCACTCCACAAAGGCGGTGCTTCTACAGACCCTGGAAATTACCACCCCATAAGCTTGACGAGCCTTGTCTGCAAAGCTATGGAGAGGATCATAATGGAACTCATAAATAAAGACATTGGGGACCTACAGACACTGGATCCTACCCAATTTGGCTTTGTCAAGGGCAGATCCTGCCTCTTGAACTTGGTCGACTTTTTCGAAACAGTCACTAAGGCCATTGATGAGGGTAAGGCAGTTCACACAGCCTACCTTGACCTAGCAAAAGCGTTCGACACAATACCCCACTCGGGCGTCATAGAAAAGCTCACCAGCTTAGATGTAAACCCATATGTCACAAGATGGGTTGCAAACTGGCTCAAGGACAGAACACACAGGGTTAGAGTTGCTGGTGCCATGTCAGACTCTAAGCCGGTCACGAGCGGTGTCCCACAGGGCTCAGTCCTGGGCCCCCTCTTGTTTAGCATTTATTTTTCTGAAGTGCAGGCAAACATAGGGGGATTGTGGCTGACAAAATTTGCAGATGACTGCAAACTGGGCACCATAATTGACACTCCATCAGACACAGACACAGACATCCTCCAGAGAGGTCTCATAGAAATGGATAACTGGTGCCAGAGCCATGGCCTTAAGCTAAATGCCAAAAAATGTATAGTCATACCCTTTGGGAAAAACAAGGTAACCCCTAATTACCACATAGGTGGTAATCCATTAAACACGGAAGAAGTTATCAGGGACCTGGGGACCCAAGTTGACAGTAACCTCTCTTTGACACTCACATTGCCAAAGTGGTTAGGAAGACCTTCTACATTGCCCACCTGATCATGAAGGGATTCACATCCAGATCAGGAGAGGTCATTGTACCCTGTACTCTTCACTTATAAGACCAATGATTGAGTACAACGCCCATTCGAATGTACCTTACCCGACACCTGCAGCAGTTGGAAAGACCCCAAAAGTTCCTCAGCAAAAGGATAAAGGCTCAAACATATGTCATACGATGCCCGACTGAAGAAACTCCAGCTCTATTCAGTCGCATACCGTCTGCTCAGAGGTGATCTGTGCCTGACATACAAGGCCATGTCCAACCCGGAATTAATGGACATGCTCCACCTCAAAAATCCAAATCCACCAGAGCCACGAGAGCAAGAGACTTAAACCTCAACACAGATATAAATAGGACGTGCTGGAGGGACAGATTCATCACCCAGAGACTCCCTACACTATGGAACAGAATTCCAGTCCATGTGAGGCAGAGCCCCTCACTGACTCTGTTCAAGAGAAATCTTAACGAGTGGATGGGAGATCGTAGGTTTACCCCGGGAATCATCTCTGTATCACTGCTGGACAGAGGCACAGCAAACTAATGGGTATAGTATTCTCATCCTAAGGGGTGGTGAAAGCCACACACACTCTGGCTAGGCTTATAAATGCCCTAGGGCAGATAGCCTAGTATGAACCTATGAACCTATAAGTTGTAACACAAGCATGTTATATGAATCATGTTGATATTCACAAATGGCACACAATCATTTACAAAGTTACAGATAGCTGTACTGGCAGTATCTCCCTTTGTCACAGTGCCCTCCATGTAAGTTCTGTTAAACATGTTTTGTTTGCTGCAGAAATCCAAAGATTCTCAGTATATTTTTATATATTTAAAGGGTTATACTTATCACCCAGTCTTGGTAACAAACTGAACTCTGCTTATCCATTACCATTTCAAGTGGGATTTTGTTTGTTGTAACTTTACTGACCATTTAGCTCATATTATTGACACTATTATTTAATTATCACTGATTTTAAAGGAAGATATTGTGCTTTATCAGATGTGCTCCTACTGCTATATTTTAAAATAATTAATACCAAGCAATGAACGGTGACCTAATTTAACTGCTCACTATATGCTTAAACTGGAATGTAATATAATTTCTTATAGTCCGCAGACACTCAGCTGCTACAGTGTAGTAATACTTTGTACTATAGATTCTATTTTAGTTAGACTGTCCTATGTTACAGTAATGACTCTTGATTGAGCACTCTCTATATGGCTATATGCTTGTATTTGTTTGAACATATCTTTTAGTGTCAAATTACTGCTTAGGGTTTTTAATTTAACTTAGTAACTGTAGTGTTATTAAGCTGTGCTATTTCCCTTCCACTCCTTTCTTATATTTCACCAATTATAGACATTCCTACCTCCTCTAGTACTCCCTTGTCAGTTTTTCCTAATCTTTTTCATTCTTTCCATTTACAGTATCAAGCGAAAGTCCACAGCCAGTTTAATTAAAGTAAAGTCAACATTACTGTGTATGTTAATGCTTTAACCCTTCTATGATTGTAAATTTCATTAAAATGTATTCAGGGAGTGCACACTACTGTTAATCCCCACCCCACCCCCTGCCAGAGATATCTCTAAACCCAATATTTCTAGTTGGAATCATTGTTTCATTCAGTCTTCTCCTTTCCCCAATACACTTGCCCATATTTCTCCCACTCCATACTCATTCCTGGCATAAGGATTATATTTATCTAAGAATTCCTACTCTACAACATTGTCAGCTGCATGGATACTTTCTACAGTACCTTGTAGTCTAAGTGATTGATTGTTCCTTGTTGTGCAGTCATAGAACTTGGCTCTGCCCTCTCCATTCCACCCTGGCTACGCTTGGGCTTCACTCTGCTCTGCTCCCCTACCACGCCGCTATTCCCATTCACCCACCACCAGATCACTCAAATTTATTCTAAACCTAACCACTCACACACACTTATCTACCAATCACCACCTATACAGTTTCCAATTATAGAGTATCTCACATTTCTACACTAACCTTAGCAACACCCATCTATTAACACACTTACATTAACCCACTAACCTATAACCAATCCCTTCCCATCAACTATTACAAAATGCTATCAATACATTGTATATTACTATCTCTGCTAACAGCTGCTGCTCACTTAACAAACTACCATTCACAAATAGTCTCCCCTCAGACTTTTCACAAAACTACATCTACCTTTTCTCCACATCTAACTGACTACTCCATCTTAATATCTTTATCCATCTTAAATATAACAGAACTCCATTACACCTCTTACAGATTACATTATATTAAACCAAACCCCAAAAATACCCCTTTCAAGTTTCATAAGCATATTTCTACATCCTGCCAAACACTAGTGTCCATAGCTACCAAACTTATTATAAGTGGAGACATTCACCCAAACCCAGGCCCCCAGAATACCTCCTCATCACCCCCTCAAATACAAGATATAACCAATCTTTCATGAAAAGGCCCCAAAATACTGATCCTAAATCTAAACCTGCGAACCATAGTCAATAATGTTCAAGAATTACATGCCACCCTATCCCATTATAACCCAGATATTCCTGTTTTAACTGAAACCTGGTTGAAAGTACACATTACTGACAATGAAATTACACCACCTGGTTGCAACATTATTAGAATAGACAGGAAGGTAAAAAGAGGGGGAGGGTTAGACATCTTATTCAAGAGCAGTCTCACACTTTTACCACAAAGCCTAAACATAGATAACCTGAAAAACATAGAAATCCTACCTATTAAACTTCAACTTAACCAAAATAAATTCATATCCATTATAGCTACCTATGTCCCACCCAGAAACAGCATCTCCACTATAAAGCACATCATCCAGTCTATATCAAATTCCATAGCCCAAGAAACTATCATTATGGGTGACTTTAATATAGACTAGACAACCTTTAATTCAAATAACCCTAGCAATCACATCAACCTCTATGGCTTCACACATCTCATTCAAGCTCCTACATGGATAGTTAAAAACTCCAACCGTCAATCTATACTGGATTGGACACTAACCAAAAAAATCTCAGAACTGCTTACCTGACAGCCTTAGTGACCATATGCCAACCTATCTATTGAAAAAAAAACATCAGTACTATCAAACTCACCACCTTCCATCAAATCCGTAGTAAAAAAAACTTTAATCCTCAAGTCCTAATCAATAAACTAAAAAATGTATCTGGTGTCTACTAAAAAGCCTGCCCCTTGATGCTGCAGTAGATTATTTCAACAGTACCTTCCTTGAAATTCTAAATAACCCCCCCCCCCCCGAGGTCAGTTTGTATTAAGACAACATACACACCATGGCTAACAAAGAACTCCAGAATACTTATTTGGAAAAGAGACAAAGTTTGGCAAAAATAGATCACCTGTAAAACCCAAAACAACCGCATCGCATTCCAACAAATTAGAAACAAATAAAAAGAACTTCTACTTTAACTTGCAACTTAAATACCAGCATAACCCCCAAACATTTGATAATACCATTAATGCCATTCTCCACCCAGGACATTCCACTACCCCTTCCCTAATGTACCACACTCTCCTACCATCATTGCAGAAGAATTCAATAAATACTTCACTGAAAGTGTTCTATCTCTAATTAAAAGTAATTCCACAGAAACATCACTAGCTCCAAACCTCTCGATATTAACTACAACTCCTTCTCCTTTCAGCCTGTTCCCACAGCTATCATTAAGAAACTACTCAATAAACTCAAACCCTCTTCAGCAGCAGCTGACAAGTTACCAGATGAATATTTAAAACTAGCAGCTGAAGCCATATCTTATCCAGTATAGATCTTTATTAACAGGTCCATAACAGAGCAAGAAGTCTCAGCAATATGGAAAAATCACACACATTATCTGCTTACACAAAGGTGGAAATTCTACAGAGCTTACCAACTACAGACTGATCATCATTCTTTCTCCACTATATAAACTCCCCGAAAGATGCATCCACTCCCAACTGATTCATTATCTTACCTCCAACAACCTGCTAGCAACATGTCAACATAGTTTCACCAATACCATTAACCATCTCAGAAACAATGGCAAAACATTCTCTGCAGTCTTTTTAGACATGTCCAAGGTCTCCCACCACAAATGATTAAATACACTCTCCAGACTGAACCTCAGCCCTTCTGTACTTCAGTGGTTCTGAAGCTATCTACAGGACTGCCAACAATCTGTAAAATGGCTTAATGTCCTATCCCCCCCTTCTTCCCGTCATACTAGGAGTACCTCAACACTCAATTCTTGGGCCGCTACTCTTCAATATTTTTACAAACAACCTCCATAGCGCTACCCCACTAGCTTCAACTATCCAATATGCAGACAACATGACACTCATATGTGCCGCTAATAACCTGCAGCACCTCCATGATATAACCCAGAAATCATTCTCAGATACTAAGCTATGGCTCTCCAACAATCAGCTCATACTCAACCCCAGTAAAACAAAACTCATGATTTTCTAACCCACAAGATCCTCACCCCCTGGGTACCCCCCACATCACCGCTAGGAATAACACTAAAATTAATGCCAATTAACAAACAAAACTACTAGGAGTAATCATAGATAATAACTTAAGATTTGAGAAAGCACAAACAATTAAGAAACTTCACAAAAATGGGTACTCTTTACCGAAATAAAATGTATCTAACTAACACCTCTAGGGTTGCCATTGCTAGAACCCATCTTCTGTCATCACTTCTGTATGCTTCCCCAATTCTCACCAACCTTAAAAAGAGTTAATTAAACTTGAAACATGCTACAATAAAATAAGTACATATGTAACTGATTACCTATATCATACCCACCACTGTCACTCCTTAAAAGAACTCTCCTGGTTAGAACTCCAATTAACCTTGGCACATTTAAAAAAAAATTTTTTTTATTTGAACATTTGTTAACTGGGAAAGTCCAACTTGGAACAAAGCCAATTTTCAGTAGAGGCCTGGGGAGAAACACTCCAGATGCATATCTTTGTAACGTGGGAGGAAACTGGAGCACCCGGAGGAAACCCACACAAACACAGGGAGGACATGCAGACTCTGCACAGAAGGCACTCCAGCCGAAAATGTAACCAGAGAACCTCTTGCTGTGAGTCGACCATGCTACCACTGCACCACTGTCCATAACTAGTATATCAACCTTAACATAAACTAGTATATCAACATGAAAAATACCCTGCCCTATTAAACATTCTCCAGCCCTATACCACAAACTGAAGTCTTCACTCAACAAATAAATCTCTACTACATGTGTCAAATCCACTAATACAGCAGGGGACTCCCTATTTTCTCATCATGTAACAACAAGGTGGAATTTACTACCTCACAGCATCAGAACCAACACAAATACCAACTGATTCAAAAAGATTCTTAAAAATTATTTTAATGACACGTGATTTTGCTGCTGTACTACTCCAGGCTAAGTAGTTTTATAGTTCTGGTCATATTTTTCCTTCTTCCCTGACCACCTCATAATCTATGCTCTCGCTCATGTCTAGATAATCTCTAACCTCATCTTCTTCTATCCAGTTCCCCCCACAAACCCTTCCTCAACTTACTTTGAGAAACTACAATGTCTACACTACAATAAGGAATTATATCAGATGATTGTGTAATACAAATGTCAGCTGTAATAGCATAGAATGCAATTTCTGCTATACTGTATGTCTTGTATATTTTTTATATAATTTCTTGTGTATGTTTTGTATAATTTCTTGTATAATTTCTATAATCTCTATATGTGGAGCATCTCTCCCCTGGCCTTCACTGAAAATTGGTCTTATCTCAGTCAGACTTTCCCGTTAAACAAATGTAAAATAAATAAAAATAAATACCGGGTTCTTAACACTTGCCATAAATCACATTGGAGGTGATTACAGTATGAATTTTTATTTAATTTTTTACACATAATCACAGGTCTTACTATAATCTCTAATCCCTATCATAGCATATTCACCTGATTTTTTTGTTAGAATGTCTGTTACAGAGGTAAAAAAATATATATATAAATCAAAATAAATCTTCTCTTACCATGCAGTTGCACAACAAGCCCCAAACCAACCCTGGATGGTTTCAGATAAGCTCTGGAGTGTCCTGTGTACAGTCTGAGTGGCTGTATAGCTGGCTAGGCCACTTGGGATGGCTAGAGTTTGACTGTCTAGGATCCACTCCTTTCTTCCAACAAACTATAACAAGTGTTAAGGACAAAATATTCCCTTGTACACGTCTTACATTAATTACTGTATCACAAAACAGCACGCACATGCACATACACACAAATACATACCCATGGCATACTTATGGAAAATTTGGTCTCCACATAGAAACAGTGAAAATTTTGCTGTGAATGCAGAAAATAGCAATCAGATGAATGCAAATGAACATTTGTCAAAAATGTCTGTTTTAAAAAGAAGATATGTCATAACAGCCTGTTGACAAAACTGCAATGAAACCTAAGATTGCCATATTTTATCTGTTTAGTAGTGAATAAATTAATTCTTAAATGGAGATGTCTTCTTAAGTTTCAGCAATTCCCATGTATCTAGTAGCACTCCCATACCTTTTGCCATTTTATAGCAAGCTCTGTTTTCTGTTAGCAACTTCATAGCAGTAAGGCAAGATTTCTGAAAGACTGTGCTTAATTTTCTATGAGGGGTGCATTCTTGTTTTAGAAGAAGCTGTATACTATCTTGTAATTTTCTTTGTATAGATCATTTATGCTTAGTATTTTATATTCTTTGTTTTGTTTATCTGTTTTCATTTTTAAGTTTATGTGAGCGTTTCTCCCCGGGCCTCCGCTGAAAACAGGATCTGTGGAACCTAGTCGGACTTTCCCGGTCAACAAATGTTAAATAAAAAATAAAAAAAGTATTTTCCTGACCATTTGTCTTCGTTTTCTGGAGTCAGAAATGTAAACAATATTTGCTGTATTTATGCTATATTTTGAGTATTTGCAGGCATGCTGTTTTGTTGTAAGGAATATATTCTACTTTTAGTTTAGGAATCATTTTATTATTTATTTATTTTGTTATTATTTATTTTACAATAAAGCTTACTGGTAACCAAGAATGCAGTATTGGAGGTTTAATTCTTTGTGTGAATGAGTGGATGAATGTGTGTGTGTGTGTGTGTGTGTGTGTGTGTGTGTGTGTGTGTGTGTGTGTGTGTGTGTGTGTGTGTGTGTGTTTGTGTTTGTATGCATGTTCATGCGTGTTTATGTACACGCATGTATTTGAGCATTGCTCTTAAATATGTGGAGATAAAATTATATTACTGCTCTTTGGAAAATAATTTCACTGAGGGAGTTTCACACAGCCATGAGTTTGATAAAAGGGAATTGTTTTACGGATGAAGAAATTAGTGGAGTATGGTACCTACAATTTTCTTTTCAGGGATTTCTAAACTGAGAGAGAACTGAAAAAGGTTTAAAGCAGTGCTTCCTGCGTTTGTGTGTGCATTTTGTCTCATTTTAGTGACTATAGGCTTTGTGGGTATTGTAATGAGACATTTGCTGATATATACATTATTGCATTTCTTTCATTGCAGGTTTCTGCTGAATGCAACGTTTGTGTAGACATGTATCTGTGTTGTGCACGTCGTATGCAGTTCTTTACCTCATTATTTTCTTCCGGTGCTGGAATTGTATATGTTAATGGACAGACATAAGATTGCAATTAGGAGTACTTCTGTTTAAATTTTGATTAAACATTTATTTGTGGTTAGGGATAGTATGTTTTCTATAGGGAAGGTGCATTTGTGTGCTATTTTTTTAGAAATGTGCTCGTGTTTTAAAGACTTGTTTCGTTGGCTTCAGTCACTTGCACTGCTGGGATATCTACTCATTAACATAATGCCGGCAAAAACATTTATACTTTTATATGGGATGGGAACATGTTTTTCATAGCCTCTATGCATGTATGTTTTCATGTATTTATAGTATATGACTTGAATGCTTGCTGTGTTGCTTTTAATCTTAGGAATATGTGTGTAGTTAAGGGAGAGGCTAGACTGTGTTAGTGGTGTTTCTGAGTCTGCTTTTTAGTTGTTATATGTCAGGTGATGATGTGATTTTTTTGTACATTTTTGCACAATATTTTTTTGTCATCTGCTCTTAATGAATTCATTTAGATGAAGTTTTTAATCTATCACACCGTAATGAATAAAAGGTTGATTTTATAATGAGAGAGAATTATATCTTACCATTTTTCTTCCCTGCATGTGCACTATTAATTTACTTGTTGCACAGAATCTGTCTTAAAAAATAATGTAGATACAGAAACCCCTTAATTATGAGCCCTAGAAAGCTTTGCAATGAGCATTGTTCTCATATTAAAACTGAAATTAATGACTATTTGTAGGTGTTCCATTAAAGCCAAGAAAGGATATGATATTTAATGAAGATACAACTGGAAATCTACAAGTGTCTTGGATGTCCAAATTCAATGTCACTGTTGAGCCAGTCCTTTATATTGTACAAAGACGCTGGAATTATGGGGCATACCCGAGTGAAGATGATGCCACAGAATGGCAGACAGTAGCAGTGGTAAGTTATATATTTTCACCTTTTTTAATTGAGATTTACACAAGAGAAATGATGGTACTGTATCATTTTTCAGCCATTTTGCAAATGACATTTCCTTATTTTAAGTTATCTATTTATGTATTTAATTATTTATTTTGATAAGACACACTAGACAGTAGTGCACATTTCCTGAATAATCTGTAAATTTTAGTCTAGTAAAGTAACTATAAAACAAACCCAGGTATGTAGTGTGAAATTTGTTACAAGCTTGTTAACCCTTCACATGGCACTGTTTGGACTTTAAAAAGGCTATGGAAAAAGTTACAAATAGGGCCTTTTCAAAGCCTGCACATATGTATCAGGTCATCCACTGGTTACCTAGGGTCTGCAGATTTGCATTAGGCCTTCCATTGGATTATCCAAACACTTCACATTTACATAAAGTCCCCCTGGGTTAACAAAGTCCTGCACATTTACATCAAGTTCTCCCTTGGTTGCCTAAAACCTACACATTATATCATGTTCTCCCCTCTCTTATATATGCTTTACACATTTACACAAGGTCCTCCAAGGGTTAACAAAGTCCAGCACCTTACAGAAAATTCTCCCCTGAGTTACCTATGTTGTGCACATTTGCATCAGGTCTTACCCTGAGTTTTCTAACCCACCCCGATGTAGTAAAAAGTTTAGTCATCTCAGTCATCAACAGCATAGTCAAACATCTGAAAACTTGGAAAATGTATTCAGACCTCTAAAGTTTGGAACTCCTTTTACAACACTAACGTTGCAGTCATTTCAGTCTTGGATAAAGTCTGATGCTCCTGTCTATCCATAACTCTCAGCTGTACAGATTTTTGCAGAATGTCCAGATTTTTGCCTCTTATTTTTGGCGTGTTTCTCATAAAATTGTGGTTTTCTGGCAAATCATTGACAGATGTTTGAGGCATGAAGTCAGAAAAATAATGACAGCCATTCAGACTTTCTACCGTTCAGAAAATTTATGCTAATGCAAGACCTGTTATTCTATCGATTTTCTAAGTTTGTAAGAGCAATATTTAAAAATTGTCCCTATTTTTGAGCCTTTGCCCCCCCATTATTTATGGCTTTGCTCAGATTTCTTGCTCTAAGAAGTTGAGAGGTATGGTTCTATCCTGTATTCCTAACTACTTTTAATCATTGAAGAATAACAGGCTTGTGATGTCTGCTAACAAAGGAGTCAGTTCCTGGTTTCCCAACATTTCAGATGTACTCCTATTACTAGATCTGTTACATACTGACCCCAGCTGCTTTGTAGATGAATGCCTTATTATCAGCCATACACAATACTCACATACTCACATCCCGAACTTGCAATCATTCCAATACTACACTTTCACTCACACATATACAACAATACACATTCCGTTGGCCCTCTACTTCACACACAGACACACACACACACACACACACACACACACACACACACACACACACACACACACACACACACACACACGCTTCCAGTATCTCATAAACAATAACATAGTACACTTTCAACCAGTCATTCTTCCCCTGTCTGCAGAATATTCAGCAAGCTCATCTACTTGCGTGGGCCAGACCAACACACTGAAACCTTCTCCTAACACACACACACACACACACACACACACACACACACACACACACACACACACACACACACACACATACACACACACACACACACACACACACACACACACACACACACACACACACACGCACACACACACACACACTGGTCTGCTAGACTCAAAGTCATCTATGTACTAAAAAGTACTTGCTACATATGTGAAAACTGGACCTGACAAGTCAGTGCCTACAGGTTATCTGGTTGCTTAGTTAATGGTGTTACATATGCCCTTGCAGACATGCACTTTCTTTACACTCTACGTAACCTTTTTTTCCCCTGATGAGTGGCACACAGTAGTGGTGATGCCCCTCCTTAAGGGTGGCCTTACAAAAGACCCAAGTAATTACAGACTTATCAGTCTAACAAGCTTCATCCACTAAGCCATGGAAGGTATTGTAACTGATCTCATAAACTACAATATCAGGACTCTTATTAGACTAGAGTCCCAACAGTTTGACTTTGTATTGGGCAGATCCTGTCTGTTTAATCTGATAAATTTCTTTGAAAGCAGTACAGAGGCTGTAGATTGTGGTCATCTAGTGCACATGGTGTTTCTTGACCCAGCTAAGACCTCTAACACAATTCCCTGTGCTAGCATCATGCAAAATCTAACTAAAATCTGAATGTGACCAGTGATGTCCCTCAGGGCTCACAGCTGGGACCTCTCTTTCGGTGCTTTCTTCTCAGCTCTCCAGGCAGGGAGCCAAGGCCTCTGGCTATTAAAATTTACAAATGATTGCAAACTGTGGGTTGTTGTTAAGTTACCCTATGACACTCACAGCCTTCAGATGAACTCTTCCTAGGAAATGTATTAAAATGGGCTCAAAGTAAATTCTAGGAGATGTAGTATGATCAGTTGTGGTAGATAACCCCTCCCCTTATCATACTGTCTAGACAGTGCACCTCTACAAAACAAAAATGTAGTTAGGGAGCTAGATACTTGGGTTAACAGCTCTCTTTCTTTTAACCATCATATAACAAAGTTATGAGGCAATCTTTTTATTTAGCCCAGCTAATTGCCAAGAGAATGTAATCAAGGTCTAAAGAGGTAATCATTCTCTTACACTCAGCATTGATCAGTCCAATTATCAAGTACAGTGCCTCGTATGGGATGTATCTCACTAAATATATCAATCAATTAGAAAGACCCCAAAGTTTCCTAATCAGCAAGATCACAGGCCTAAAGTCCCTGAGTTATAAAGGGAGGCTGGAAGTTCTATCCCCTTATTCGACTTCTTATAGTCTTTTGGGGGCAATCTTTGTCTCTCTCACTCAGACATTAGAGACCTGATTGTCCTAGACCTCTTGTTTCTCTGCAAGTCCAATATCTCCACCAGTACTATAACCAGGGACCTAAATCTTCACCAGCAGATAAATAAAACATGATGGAGGGATTTATTTAAAGCCCATCACCTCCCAAACCTCAGGAATAAACTTCCCCTGCATGCAAAGCAGTGCAAATCACTATCTTCCTTCAAAAATAAACTAGATTATTGGGTGGAGATCCACAATTTGCTCCATGATTGACCAGTATGGTCCTTATGGAGAAGGAAGGTGCATCCTAAGGGAGATGCTGGCAAAACAGGAAGGATCATGAGACGCAGTGGCCTTAGAATATCCATGAATCTATGAATCTATGTTTAAACAATCTTAACAAATTTGTACACTCAGCATGTGCTTCTCCTAGGGTGTCAATTGCTCAGAATGTGTTGATCAGCTGACATCTGATGAATGTCACCACAAGGCATTGTCCCACATCGAAATGTAACATCTAAGTTGTTGTTTTTGCATGGCTGAGTATAGACCTAAAACAAAAGTGAAACTGTAGAATCAGACCAGGAGTCTATTGAAAGTGGCTTGAAATTGTGCTGAGTAATTCACCTGTGCCATATTCAGTAATGCCTGCAAACACTGAAGAGACTCCTGCATATTTTACTTTAGAAATAAGCAGGCATAATTACTGAAATGATTTGGAAACTTTTATATATGTCAGTTTCCTAGTAGGTTCTTCAACTTGAATAGCTTTAATACTACCTGACATGGCAGTGAATGTAAAAACACTAATGTTTCTACTGCTGCCTTCAGCAAAGTTTGACTATTAGCTTTGCACAATATTTTACCACTTCATGATTTCCTTCTCCCTTTCAGCATTTCCAGGATCTTCTGTCACCAAATCACCAAGACCCTTAACATTCGAATATGCCAGTTAATGTGGTAGATGGCATGCATCCCCTCTGTCTCAGTCCACATCTACCGCTCATAGGTTCATAGGTGTGTACTAGGCTAATGGCCCTGGGGCCTTTACAAGCTTAGCCATAGGATTACCCTGGCATAGTGCCACCCGACCTTAGTTCCCATTGCTTCTGTCGAGTAGCGCCACTGGAGTTATCCCCAGGGTGAATTTTCTGTTTTCCATCCACTCATCAAGATTTCTCTTGAAGAGGGTCAGTGAGGTGCTCTGCTTGACATGTATGGGAAGTCTGTTCCATAGCATGGGCAGTCTCTGGGTTATGAACCTGTCCCTCCAGCATGTTCTGTTGATTGTGGTAATGAGGTTGAGGTCTCTGGAATGTGTGGTGCAGAGGGATTGGGATTTCTTTAGATGTAGCATTTCTAACAGAGCTGGGTCAGACATGGTTGTTCCACATATTCAGCAATCGTCTTATGTCAGAAAGATTTCCTTAACTGAAGAAACTTAATATAGTTATCCCCTATCATACCTCTCAACTATATAGATTTTCCCAGAATGTGCAGATTTTTGCCTGTTATTTTTGGTCTGTTTCTAATAAAATTGTGATTTTTCTGGCAAATCATTGGCAAATTTTTGAGGAATGATGTCAGAAAATAATGACAGACATTTGAGATTCAGGCCTTTTACCTTTCAGAAAAATTATGCTAATGGAAAACCTGTTATTCTGTCAACTTGTCCATATTTTTTAGCCTTTGTCCCCCCATTATTTATGGCTTTGTCAAGATTTATTGCTCTAAGAAGTTGAGAGGTATGTCCCCTATTCTAAATCAGGCAACTATTTACTCCTATGTAATTACCACACTTTTCCTTTTTACCTCCCCTATGTGAAATGCTTTAAACCATGACTGTTACCTTACCCAAGTTACATGTAAATAGCTACACTCAGTAGAGTAGCTAGGATGGGACGAAAGGGTAGCCACCCTGGGCGCAAAGTTTTAGGAGGAGCAGTCAGCCACACTTTCCTCTGATAACCAGGGTTCTTCTAAAGATTAAAAAGGACTGTCCCGGAATAATTGGCCCAGGCAACAGTGGTTCTCCCTTCTAAAGGCATTTGCTATAAACTTTCTCACATGATGTAGTTACTCATGCAGGCCAAGTTGCTTGATACACCCCAACCATCATTTACTTTCCAACTCTCTGTCTGAATGGTAGAATTTTAATTCATTTCAGGCATCTGTTTCCTGAGTACATGCAGTGGATATTAAAACAGGCTAAGAAACCCTTTACTAGAAAATCATATTTGGCTAAATGGGAAGGGTTTTCTAGTTGGTGACAAAGTAAGATAATTATCCTCTGGCCTTTCTTACTCCTCTATCAAAATTCACCTCTCAGTCATCTCTATTTGTCTGCCCATGGATCTAACTACCCTCACCTCTCGCCCTTAGTCAAGTGAAAGAGTTATTAGGAGTTTTACGTAGTCACCCATCTAGAAACTAAGTGGCTCCTACCTGGGATCTTAATTTCGTAGTGGACAAACTTATACCTTTGAACCTGTTCATAAAGCTGATTTGAAATTCTAATATTGTAAAACAGTTTTATTCTTTGTTCTGATATCTACAAGAAGAGTATCTGAGTATCAGATCTTACTATGAATCAACCTTATCTAATCTTTCCCAAGGGCAGGTTAACTCTAAGAACAAGGCTTGATTTATGCCTAAAGTGGTTTCAAATTTTACCTTGAGCCAGGCTATACATCTCCTTTTTCTATCTAGAACAAAAACATGGGGCAAAAAGAATTTTACACATTCATTCAGGATGTCCATATGTAGCTGAGGTACTGCAGTGACAGGACAAAAACTTTTATGAATTCTGATCAATTGTTTATGTCCTATAAATGTAAGAAAAAGGTGGGGAGGGGATACAATTAGTGTCAAACCAAATAATTTTGTCCCATTCTTTTGCAATTTATTTCACCATAAGAAGACACTCCCAGGCAGAGCCAAAGGACACTTTACTAGGGCTTTGACTGTTTCTGTGTTTTTTGGAAAGAAGTTGTTGTTGTCTTTCGGCTTTTCCCGGTTAGGGGTCGCCACAGCAAAACTCCGGTCCGCTAATGATTGGTAGTTGATGTTTATGTGCCGAGTTACCAGCCCTGATGCACAACCTTCAACGAAGGTACGCCCATTCACGCATGTCTCCACGCAGAAGACGCTCTAGCTGAGAATCGAACCGGAAATATACAACAGGCAGTTACTTGGTTGTTTGTACACACTCTCACCAAGCACTGCAAATTAGACTCTTTCTCTAGGTGCAGAGCAGGCTTTGCTAAAAATATTCTACAAGGACACCTGGACTCTTCTTTCTTCTTTTTTTTATAAGTTCTCCTATTGTATGCATCTAGCGTAAGCTTTTACAACAGTGATCTGATGATAGACATAGCACAGGTGTGTAAGCACATTTACAATATATAACAGTATATGTTTGAGTAGATCACTGTTGCAGTAGGAACACCCTCTAACCAGACCAGGTATTTTCATTACATTCTATGTTGGAGTGTGGATGTTGCATTTCCCTTCCCCTTGTCCTAATATATACCAAGGGTACAGAGCTCTAGCCTCCCTTGCTCTGAGGAATGAAAGCTCTGAGGATTTGGCACTCCAGCCACTCACTTTATAATCAAGCTATTCAGTTGTTAGGGAGAATGGAAGGTACCCTTAAGCTTTGGAAGTTGGCCAATTGTCATAATCAGGGCAGGATATAGCTTAGGCTGCTAATCATTTTTGACAGCCTAAAGCAATCAAGATAGTGAAAGATTTAGGTTTTAAAGTGTACAAATTATGGTCACAAAATTCTGCCCAAGATACATGTGATCAATACCTTTATTTGCCTGGTGCTAGAACATCTCAGTGTCCAGTATGAGATTTATATGTCCTTTTCAGTCAAGATCCTTGGCAGATAGAAGGAACAAGCTGATAACTGAAGGCCTTCTCCCTAACACCAAATAAGAATCGACTGATGACTTCTCACAGACATCAGAAAGTGCTGGGAAAGCCCATTCCAAAAGCTCAGATAAAGACTAAGAAAAATCTAAAGAGAAGGAAAGAAAAAGAATCAAGGAAAGAGAGAGAAAAGAATCCTGCTGATAGCTCTGCCTGCTCTTCCCTGGCTATGGAAGTAACTGGAACATCTGTGCAAATCCCATTACTGACTCCAACCACAGTGAAGCTACTAATTTCTAGACCTTTGGTATCAACAACAATTGATACCAACACCATAATAATTCATGACGGGTCCCCAAGAAAGGAAAATGCAGGGGGCAGCCAGTCCACTGAGTGTGAATGCTGGAGTTTGATGAGCTCCAGACCCCCTTCTGTGTCCTCTCTTAGGTCTTCTAACCATGTCCACCAGGAGTGCAGTTGATTTTGACTGAGACCAAATGATGAATAACTTGTGAAAGCTAAAATAGACAAGGGAGTAATCCCATTCCCCTCCACACTCAAGGCCAACTGGACAGGCCCACCTACTCCAGAAACCTTTACTCCTTCCACAGCATCTATTCTGGTGCCAGTGAATTAGGAGCTGATGTCAATCCTAATTGTCCCTCTGTTGGGTTGACAGTACCATGTTCATCGACACTGAGAGTGCATCTGACACGTTTACACATTTAACTCCAAAACCTTCAAATGTTCAGCACTGACATCCTGAAGTCTCTTAGAGTACTGACCTTTTTGGGTCCATTTATGACTTCAGGCTTCTCATAGTTTGACACATCAGTTCCAGTTTCAGACTTGGACCCCACTGATCCTTCTGCACATCCATTGGTTTCATCAGCCTTGTCTTTCTTAGACACAGAGACAGCTCAGATGTTGCCTACCTTGATTCCATTGGTGTAGGTTTCAGTGTTCAAGGCCTTTGACAGGATTATGGCCCACCATTCTACACCAGAAAGGGATGCTCCTCTAGTTTGAGATCATCCCTTTCATCCAAGTGTATCTGAGATTTTCAAATTGCATCTTCAGTCCCATGGCCAGCCCAGCATGGAGGGGGTTGCACCAACAAGGACATGCAGACCCCCCCCCCCTACGTTGCCCAAGAAATGTCGGTGTAAAAGATGACACACTAATTCCACAAAAGAATCTCTTAGTCAGGACACAGACCTCAGTGAACGAGAAGGTTCTCCCTGTAGTCCCCCTGAAGACTCTCTCTTTGGATAGATTATGGAAGGGATAGCTTTCCTACCAACTCCCCTTCATGATATGAGGACATTTTTCTCAAGGCCTTTAGAGATAGCCCCTCTACTTCTTTGGTCATCCATCCCACCGACTGTATCATTGAACTGGTGGTAGAAAGGGCATGGCAAGAGTCTGACATGGTGGAACCAATAATCTGGAAACCAAATAACATAAAAAGACCTCCTAAGAATATTCCCTGTTGGAGTAACAGACCTCCAATTGATTCAAGTGTGGTTGTAATGGCCACCAAAAAGAAGCTATCAGAAACCAGTTCCCTTGTGCATCTTCCTAATATTGAATCTAGGACAATGAGCCATTTTAGGCAGTGGTCTTGCTCCTTAGAAACTGGACTATGTTTCTCAAGTGAAAATAGGTGCAGACAGATTTAGCTGAACAGACACTGGATTCTCTTTGGAGAATCCCCACACTTGCCACAAGAAAGCAAAGGGAAGCCCAGCTTTCTAAAATGTTGTCCATCACAAATCTGTCCATGAAGCTACTGTCCAATGTAGTTGATGGGGCAGAGAGAGCAGTGTGCAGCAGCATAGCCATGAGATGTCATGCATGGATGAGGTTTTATGCGATCTTGCAGAGAACTTTAACATTTCCTTTCTGAATGCTCCATGTGATGGATTATCATTGTTTGGTTCAAAGGTGAAGAAAACTTAGGAAGAACAAACAAGAGGGAAAAATGCTTTCTATTGTTAGAGTCTCAGGGAACCAGAAGGATAAAGAGGAACTCTGGTTTAAGAAATCCTTTGACCCCTTTGCATACAAGACTACTCTTGTCAGATGGGGTCCATTAATGGATGTGATCCCAAGGGCAGAGGAGGTTCACAGAACCAAGGGTTTAGATGTCCCTTTTCATGGAAAGCCTTCCAGTGCTCTTAAAACGTTGTGTGATTGCTCCCCCATGGAGACAGTCATGGGATGAATCTCTCTTCACCCAGTAGCTTGATCGTCCAGCACAGAGGACACATGGGTGGACACAATTATATCCAGAGGCTATATTATACTGTTCATATCCACCCCCAGGCAAAGTTCAAAGGCCCTTCCAGACATCCCCTCCACCAAAAAGGGGAAGCAGCTTGAGAGATTTTGCAACTTCTACAAAAAAAAAAGAGAGACAACCAAATGTTCTCATCAGGCCAGAGAAGATCCAGAGTCTACTCAAGATTCTTTTTAGTTCCAAAGAAGACAAAGGACCTCAGACCCATTCTGAACCTCAGAGGCCTTGATGTTCACAGTGCTGCATATTCTTCTATTCTACAGGAAGAAGACTGGATGTGCTCAATTGACTTTTAGGATTGCTACCACTTCAAAATCATAAAGCCATCTAGAAGTTTCCTCCACTTTTGGCTATGTGCCAGTCACTCTCCAGTATCCTTGGCCAAGAATACTGCTTCTCTGGGGCTTGATAACATGCTAGGCCATCCTGAAACAGGACCTGTCAGACCCCCTACAGAGGCTATTCAGTGTCAGACACCAGAAAGAATTTGTGGTGGATGAATGGAGAGAAGCAACTGCCATATCATTGCATAATGGTGGGGTCTCAATGGACCTGGGTATTTATAGACCCATAAGTCTGACTAGCCTCATCTGTAAGGCTATGGAAAGGATCATTATGGAATTAATAGACAGGAACATAGGTAACTCTCAACCCAAGTCAGTTTGGAATTGTTAAGGGCAGATCCTGCCTAATTAACCTGGTTGATTTGTCTGAGAAGATTACTGAAGCAATGGCTGAAGATAAATTTGTACACACTTCACCTTGCAAAGGCATTCAACATTATTCTGCACTCAGTATCATAGACAAATTATCCAGGCTAAATGTTAATCCCTAAGTAACTCAATGGCTAACAACTTGAATCACAAATAGAACTCAGGAAATTAGGGTGGGCTGCTCTACTTTAACCAAAAGACATGTCACTAGTGGTGTACCCACAGGGATCAGTCCTTGGGCCACTCCTTTTTCTTATCTACTTATTGGAGGTCAAATACACTGTTAAGGGTTTATGAATGATTAAGTCTGCAGATGGCTGTAAATTTGGTAGCATCATAAGCTCCCCAGATGATAGCTAGATCCTCCAAGAGGGCTTTTGCCAAACCAATAGCTGGTGTCAAAACTATGACTTTAAACTGAATGCCAAGAAATGTACAGTACTGTCCTGTAGCAGGCAAGAAGTCCCTTGTAAGTGTCACATTGACAAACACCCCTAAAAGTTGAGCCAGTAGTTAGGGTCGTAGGGACTTATATAGACAATTAACTGTCATTAGATTACTATCAAATGAAAGTAACAGCCACCTCTACGATAAACGCTCCTTGGCCAAGCAACAATAAAATAATCACCAGGACACAAATGGCACAGAGCGAAGCAGAAAGTAAAACCCAGAGATATCCAAGTTCCAATACACCAGTGGGATCACTCCTTCTGTCTGAAATATAGACGCTAGACTTATAAATGAATGAAGATTTTTATTGTTAGACAAGCGCTTTCGCTATGAATAGCTTCTTCAGCTTCTTATTGTCGTTAGATTACCATGTATCCACTACTGTAAGAAATTGCTTGTCCATGGCACAGTTTATTACTAAGGTTATGGTGTCCAGGTCCAGGGATGTGATCATTCTACTGTATTCTGCACTTACCAGCCTAATAATTAAGTATAATGTCCCCTTTCATATGTACCTGTCCAAGCGTTTGACACAAATAGAGTGTCCACCACAAATAAAATCATTGACCTAAATCATAAAAACTATGCAGACTGTCTCAAAACCTAGTCTCTCTCCTAGGTGCCATACAGTCTACTGAGGGGCTATCTGTGCCTTGTGTACAGAGCCTCTTCGGACCACATCCTGTAAGACAAACTGCACATTTGCAAGTCCAACTTGGGCATAAAAACCTGCTCAAGAGATCTAAACCTCTTTTGCAACATAAATAAAACGCGTTGGAGGAATAGATATGTAGCACAGAGAATACCACTTCTTTGGATTGGTCTTCCTCTCCACATAAATCAAAGTACTATTCTTACACTATTTTTACATAATCTGTATGAATGGATTGGTAGCTCCAAATTCCTCGTGGTTTGGCACCCTTGTGTCTCATGGATAGGTGCAACATATGAATATTCTGCTCATCTCTGTCTTATTTGTACTTAAAATATAAGGGCTAAAAGCGTCATGGGAATGCAATGCAAGGCATCTAAAGATCCTTATGGAGCAATAACCTGGTAAGTACCTATTAGCATATGAACTTATTACCAGTACCAAATGTAGCCCTCTGCTCTCACCATAGCCCCCAGGGTGTTCACTGAGTGCATTTCAGACTGCAAGGGTTCCTTGTATTCCCATATGAAGATGAATGGCTTCTAACTACAAACACAAACAAATCACTGATCTTGGCTAGAGATTATTTATTCCACTTGTACTGATCCTTGGGTATCTCTGTAAACTTAGAAGACCCCAATCTACAATCTTCTTAGCCCTTAAGCTTTATAGTGTGTCATCTGGATGCTACAATAAGAATAGCAAAGCTCCCAGACACAAGGCTGACCTCCCTCAGGCTATTAGTACATCAAATTGTCAAATAAGACACTTCATAAGCTTCCATCATTCTAAGAACACTAGGCAGCCTCCATGATGTTAATTCTCCTTGCCAGGAAGTTCACAAGAGTTCTTCAGTGAACAATCAGTATTCAGTGGTCTCAGTCTACGTGCCCACTTCATCACACAATAAAACTATCTTCACTTTGTCACAACCGTCTAAAATGGAGGATTCACTTCTCCTTTTTTCTTCTATTACCATCACCTTCAGTTCCCCAGATGCCTCTTCTCTGAGGTAGAAGACATTATTAAGGGAGAACAATCCATGGAACATGATCATAACACAAGGTTCACAGTCACATAAATATTCTGGTGATGAGGTTAGTAGATTTTTAGGCACTTTTTCAGGAATTCCTTCCCCAGGTTGTGATCTCCATCCACATAGACAATATGCCCATAGTATGTCACATCGAGCAAGAAGGAGCCCATTCTTACCCCTTAAGCTGGGGATGAGGGCCTGAGAGTGTGTCAGTGGGCAATGTCTTCACAGTGGCTTCTAAACAGCAATGCACATTCCACCAGTGTTCTGATAGATAGGTTTGGTCATATCCTCATGCCTCACAATTTGTCTCTCAAACATACAGTGGCAACCATAATATTCAGCTGCTAGGTCCAGTCTTGCTGCAATCTCTTTGCATGTCTCCACAATACCAAATACATCTAGTTTACCCTTATCCCACCACATGGGCAGACAACCAGGGAAGCTATGGTCCATCCTTGACCACTTGGACTTCTGTAAGCCTTCCCCCCTTTCCATTAATAATAATGTTCTTACAGAAATCATCCATGTACAAGGTAACAGTAATCCTCATAGACTCCTTCTGGCCATGGTCCCTAGATCCACCACCAGACTTCCTATGTTTCCCATCCGGCAAGTCTTATCTTCCTCATTCTATGCATGTGGTTTCTCCAATTGCAGTGATCATCAACAACTATGTCTTACTTGCCGGAATAGTTCAGATTCTAACTGGTTCTCAAAAACAATCCACTAGAAATTTGCATAAAAGTTAAATGGAAAAGATTTTCGTTATGATTAAATAAAAAACTCTTCGCCCAACAGGACGAAAATATAAAACTCTAACAAAAATAAAATAAAAAATGCCACCAACAATGGTGCGACCACTGCAATAACAGAAGAACCTTTATTAAAAACTCTTAAAAAAGACTGCAAGAGTTAAAAAGGTTCTTCTGTTATTTCAGTGGTCGCAGCATTGTTGGTGGCATTTTTTATTTTATTTTTAAGATTTTCATTATGGACAGCTGACTGGACCCCTTCTCAGAACTAATTCCTTTTATTCTACAGTTTTAGCAGACCTTTTTGACACAGGTTCCAGTTACTCCATGATTAAAGTTCAGATATCTGCCATTTTTAACGTTCATTTAGGCCTAAATTGTAATTCTCTAGCCCCTTGAAAGATATGTAAGGCCTTCCTAAAGGGCAGCTTTCTCCTGAGACTACACATTAAAGACCCCACTTCACCACGGGATCTTACATTAGTACTTCAAGCTCTGGAAACTGTAAATTTGAGCCTACTTACATTTCCTCCTTAAAGGTCTTAGCTGGAAGACTTTTGTTTTGGGGTGCATTATGTGCCTTATCATGTAAACAACCATATCTGGTTTTATATAATGACTGAGCCAGACCAAACCCTCATTCTCAGACCAAACCTTTCTTTCTTTCTGAAAGTAGACTTGCGGTCAGCCTTAAATTAAACTATTCATTTGCCACCTTTCTTCCTAAATTATTCTAACAGCATGGAGTACCAACATCATACCCTAGATGTATATCATCAACTGAGGTTTTATCTTCATATTATAAAATCCATAAGGAAATATTACCAATGTTTTATATCCTTTCCAACACCAACAAGAAGCCAAAGTCCCACTTTATCTAGAAAGCTGTAAGATTGCATCACATTAGGCTACTCTTCCAAGGACGTTCCATTACCATTGAGACCTAAAGCACATCCCACAAGATCTGTCTCAACTTGTAAGGCTTATTTCGAACATTCTTTTACAGATAACAGTTTTGCTACAGCATCATAGGCAGCAGTGCAGACTTTTATCAAGCGCTAGAAACTTCACTTTGCTGTATCAAGGTCCACTGTTGCTTTTGGTTCCACCATTCTCTGGAGTGTTCTGACATCATGCCACCCAGAATGAAAGAAAGAAAGTAGCTGTGGATTTTGTCCTAGTCACTGAGACGGACAGTAATGATAGGGTCATATAGTCCCACTCCATCCACCTTGATGTCTTACCCACCAATCCCTTTCTAAACGTTCACTGTCCTTTGTGGCTGGACCTGGTATAGCTAAGCATGAAGACTTTCTCAAGGCTTCCTTTTTCCAGTGCCTTAGTATCCAATATAGGGTAAAAATGATCTGAGAGACAAGGGGAGCAAACACCATTATGGGAGCTGGAGAAGCTTCTGAGTGAAAATTTGCCATCACACATCTACCACAAGGGCAGATAATCCATCCATTGAGCTGGATAGAGAGGGGTAAGAAGGATATATCATTATGGTAAGTACATAGCTTTTGTATCTGACAAATGTAGGTTTTAGAGACAGTTTTAGGCAGACATCCTGTCATGACTAAGCAGCACGCAAGCAGAAATAGCATTAGTGTCTGAATGTATACATTATGTTAGTGCATTGATGCTGCAGTCTGTAATAAACCTACATGAAACCAGGTCCGATGTAGTAATAATTGTTTGAATATAAAAAGAACATTCTGCAAATAAGTGGTTATTATTCGTTTCAGAGCTTGATATGCCCTAAAAAGGTATACTGTGTGCTGGTTTGATTCAGTCTAGGAAAGAAAACACTTGGCCTAATCTTCATTTTATTGGTGTTACTTTTTGTTAAGAAAAGGATAAATCCAGTCATTTCTATTAAAATTATTTTCAATGTACCCCAAATGTATGTTCCCAAAAATTGCCTTCTGGTGTCTGATTCTTTTATTCTTCCAAATAATTGAATACTTCAATAGGTACGGACACATGAATTGTTTCAGTGATTACTTTGCAGATTAGAATGAAATATGTTGTGACTTTTATGTTTTTATTTTTAATTGTTTGCTTAACTGCTGAACAGTAATACAGCACTGCATGAATGAAATGAGTTATAATGTGAGTACTGCAGTTATGCGAGTGAATATTTACATTGACAGAAATCCAGACCTGTTGAGCATATGCTCACATTTAATTATGTTGTTATGCTTGTCTGGCTGAATGAAAAGGCAGCCAGTATTGTTTATGTACTATCTTTCAACCAGACTAAGATACTGGTCACATACCATCTGCTTGCCTTCACCCTTGGCTTATATTTGCAGGCAGCAATCCGAATGCAATTTGGCGTTTTTTTTCTCTAAACCACATTGAAAATCTTACTGCAAATTACTGTTTTTTATCTTTTTTTGAAACTCTAGACTACAGAGAATCATTTTCTTCTGAAAGACACACGGCCAAACAGATGGTACCAGTTCAGAGTGGCTGCAATCAACATTCATGGCACACGTGGTTTTACTGCTCCAAGTAAATACTTCTGTTCTACAAGAGGTGAGAACTAAGTGTACCACATTACATTACATTAGAAGTTTTCCCAAACAGATCAGTATGGGTACCCAGAATTAATTTAGAAGTAGAATAAATGCAGGTTGCCTGATCTAAAATAGTTTGATGATGTTTCATTAATCTCAAAAGGGGTGTTCAGATTTGTTAGTTTAATTTGAAATATCTTCTTTATTAATTACCAAGACACTTTCCTGCAGAATAGATAATTCTGTGCAAAGTACTGTTTGACATTTTTTTTTCCATCCAGCTCTGCTGACTTCCAGGGCTTGCCTCCCACACCCCCGAAAGCCATATTCATTCCCTTAGTTGACTGATGTACAGCCCCTAGTGAGACCATCTATCCAGTGTGCTTCCCTTTTTCAGAGAATAATGACCTTGTGACATCAAACTTAACGTGATGGCCATTGAGACAGATGTCACAGAGCTGCCCCCAAAGCATACCGAAAAGCATACTGAAAATTCTCTTTTTTTTCCCTTTGGTGTGTGTGTGTGTGTGTGTGTGTGTGTGTGTGTGTGTGTGTGTGTGTGTGTGTGTGTGTGTGTGTGTGAGTGAGTGTGCGTGTATGTATGTATGTATGTATCTGTCTGTTTGTCTGGTATATAGGAATGTGTGTTGTGTCTGTGTTTGTGCATGTAAGTGACTGTGAGATTTTGTGTGTGCACATGCAGGCGTGTGTGTGCATGTGTGTGTGCATGTCTGTGTGTGTGTGTCTGTCTGTCTGGTGTGGTATGGTATGCAAGTATCTATGATTATTTCATCAACAGCCAAACATTATATCCCTTGGAGACTAGTAAGTATCTCTTGCCATAGTTTATGTTGTCCTCTTTCCCCAGCCTAGCAGTAGATAATAGGCCTCCAGCCACTCATTTGGCTGCCACTGGCTGCCTCCTCTTGACACCCAAAGTACTAGTTAGGACCGGGCCACATGTGATGTAGAAAGCTGTAAAAAGCAAGGCTGCCAATATGCTAAGACATTGCCAGTCCAGAATGATTTGACTCATTTTTGCTTGTCAGTCCTGCCATTAATATGGTATGAAATGCTGATAGATAAACAAATGTATACAAAAAGTTCTTCAGGAAAGCCATTCAGGTGTAACAAAAAATATTTAATTGAGCTGGAAAAGCAGTGATATTTCACTGAGTGTTCATTATAGTGTTGTTTTAGAATTTATGAAATGGGCTTGGTATAGTCTGTCAGTCACAATCACTCCAGCTGAGGAGGAGAGCTGCATATCCAGAGCTGCTGCTGTTGAGGTGTAGGGCATGCACCTCCAAATGTTGAGATTGTGGAACAGTTAGGGATTCTGGTACCTCACTTGTTTCCTGAAAAGTATACTATGGAAGTAAGGTGCAAGCAATGTGTGATGCAAGTAATTTAGTTTTGTTTCATTATCTTATAACCAGGCAGATATGTCTTAGCAAGATAATACTGTAGGTATTCATGTTGTGTCAAGTGTTTAGGCAGCTACATACCAAAAGGGGCATTATATGCAAAGATTGGTCTAATAAGTGTCACAATCGGTAGAATTATCACATCTCTGGACCTGGATAGCATAATCTAATAAACTTCACAATGAAAAATGACTACCTTACAGAAGTGGCTACATGGTGGTCAAATGACAGTTTGTTTTCTGTATAAGCTCTCAGGTCTCTAACCTCTGGATTGATTTTCAGGGTTATGTTGGCAATGTGATATTTTGCAGGGAACACTTTGCTTGCCAAAGGATACTGTTACACATTTTTTTGCATTTCATTTTAGTCCATGGTGTGACACCAGCTATTTGGATCTTGGTGTCCCCTCAAAAGTTAATAATGGCACCTAGTTTATACTCATTAGCAAACATAGTGAGCCATAAGCCCTTAACATTGACTTTGACCTCTAAGAAGTAAATCCAAATGATGAGTGGCCCATAAACAGAGCCGTGTGGTTGACTACCGGTGACAGGTCTTCTGGAGGAGATGTAGCTGCCAATTTCCTGGGTTCTGTTTGTGAGCCAATTTGCTATCGATTGAGTGACACAGATTGACATTTAGCTGAGAAAGTTTATTAATAATACTTGAGTGTGGAATGTTGTTGAATGCTTTGGAAAGATTTAGATAACCAGTGAGTACTGATTTTCTTTCTAAGTCAACCAGGTTGAATAGGCCCGGATCTACCCTTGTCAAAACCAAACTGGTGTGAGTCAAGTGTTTTTTAGGTGCCCTGTGTCCTTGTGCATATAGCTACTGCATTAACATTAAGTGCCATGGCATTTAGATACTGCATTAACATTGTTATGTGCCATAGCATATAGATACTGCATTATTGTTATGGAACATGGCATATAGATACTGCATTAACATCATTAAGAGCCATGGTATAGAGATACCGCATTAAGAGCCATGGCATATAGATACTGCATTAACATTGTTAAGAGCCATGGAATATAGATACTGCAGTAACATAATTAAGTGCCATGGCATATAGATATTGCATTAGCATTGTTATGTGCCATGGTATATAGATACTACATTAACATTAAGAGCCATGGCATATAGATACTGCATTAACATTGTTAACAACCATGACATGTAGATACTGCATTAACATTATTAAGTGCCATGGCATATAAATACTGCATTACCATTATGTGCCATGGTATATAGATACTGCATTAACATTATGTGCCATGGCATATAGATACTACATCAACATTGGTAAGAGCCATGGCATGAAGATACTGCATTAACATTGTTAAAGAGTCATGTCATATAGATACTGCATTAACATTGTTAAGAGCCATGGAATATATGGATTCTGCATTAACGTGGTTATGTGCCATGGCATATAGATATTGCATTAGCATTGTTATGTGCCATGGTATATAGATACTGCATTAACATTAGTATGTACCATGGTAAATAGACACTGCATTAACATGAAGTACCATGGCATATAGATACTGCATTAGCATTGCTATGTGCCATGGTATATAGATACTGCATTAACATTAGTATTAATAATGTTAATGCAGTATCTACATGTCATGGCTGTTAGCAACTTAATAACTACAGACCCATTGCTTTACTCTCCCCCTGGCCAAAATCCTAGAAAAATGCATCCATACCCAGATGCTAAACTATCTCCTAGACAGCAACATCCTGTCATGTACTCAGCACGGTTTCAGACTGCCCATAGTACCACTACAGCCCTCCTCTGCTTCACAGACACAGTAAACCATCTCAAAAATGAAGGCCTGCAAGTGTCAACTCTTTTTTTTGGATATGTCCAAAGCATTTGACACATTCTCACACCAAATCCTGCTAACAAACTAAACCAGTATCATCTATCAAATTCCACTCTTACCTGGTTCCAAAGCTACTTAACTGACAGGTACCAAGCTGTGAAATGGGAAAATTCTCTCTCTCCTCAGCTGCCCATAACTATAGGAGTCCCACAGGGTTCTATCGTAGGACCACTACTATTCACAGTCTTCACAAATGACCTCCATAACTCCACACAGCATGCATCTATAATTCAGTATGCAGATGACACTAGCTTAATTTGTGCTGCACAAAACATTCCCACCCTCCTGCAAACAGCTCAGCTAGCATTCTCTGATGTTGAAAACTACCTTACCAAAGCCCAACTTATCCTCAATCCACAGAAAACTCAGCTTATGATTATAACCAGTTCTAACAAAAACACTAACAGTCAATTCACTATCTACTCCACAAATGCTACTCCAATTGCTCCAGTGGCACAGGCTAAGCTATTGGGAATAACCATAGACTCCTACCTAAAATTTGATAGTCATCTCAACTTAACTATTAAAAAAGTACATGCCAAACTGGGGTCACTCTACCGTATCAAACCATTTCTTACCAACAACACAAGATCAGCCATTGCTCACCCCCAACTTCTATCCACCCTACTCTATGCATCTCCCATTCTGACTAATCTCAGCAAAACTGAACTAAGCAAAATGGAAGCCTTCTATAACAGAATTGCCCGCTTTGCTGAAAATTGCTCATACAGAACTCATCACTGTACTGCTTTGAGACAGCTCCACTGGCTTGAACTGCCCAACCTCCTAACCTACAATCAGCTTTGCCTCTGTCATTCTATCTATTACCTCCCCAATAAGTGTCTTGCCCTCAAAAACCTAGTACAACATCACTCAGCCAAAAGGCCTCTTAGATCATCAAGCAAACTACTACTAGAAGTCACCAACCACTACAATAGCTTTGACGACACACTATGTAGTAGTTCAGTGGCTAAAAAATGGAACTCTGTCCCTACTAGCATTCAAAACACATCATCCAAAGCCTCCTTTAAAGACCTCATCAGGCAACATCTCAAGCAAAGTTGGCAGTGCCATGATTGCTCCCCAAGCTAGTGAAAGCAGATAACATATACATACAAAATCTAGAGCACTTGATAATAGTTTTCAATCTTACTCACAAACACTGGCTAATCTACACTGTATGTACTGTACCTGTGTACTATGTATGTATTCTACCTATGTTCCAAATTTCGGCTATACACCACAAATCTATTAATTACCTTTATTTTTAAAACCGAGGGTGGCCTAATGGTTAAGGTGTTTGCCTTACAAACACAAGGTGCAGGGTTTGAGTCTCACAAGGGGTAATTGGCTAGGCTTAAAACGGCTCACAAGGGCAGTTAGCTTAGTACTAATCTATGCATTAACATTGTTAAGAGCCATGACCAAGGGAGCTCGCAGGATTTTTTGCAGGGGGGTTCAAACCCAGAGCCCCACCCACGCAGCCTCACCCACTCTGCCCATGCTGCCCTCCCACCCACGCAGCCCCACCCCCACCCTCCGCAGCCATTCCAGTGTCCCATTACTTGGCTATTTCTCCCCATTTGTCATAGACACTGTTCAAATCTCTCAGTGTGCATGCTGTTTTATGCTTTACTTCTACAATGATTACAGATATTTGGATTTCATTTACAACTTTTATTTCAAATTTTATAGCACAAACACTGACAGACATTTACTAAACCTAAACAAAGCAATAGTCTTACAATGAAAAGAGACTTAGCATTAAAACTTCTCTACATTTGAAACCCACATTCACTTTTTCCCTTAGAACTGTTCAAACTCTCAAAGTAATCACTCTATTCTCTTTCTAAAGCCCTGCACTTGCTCAGCTCTTATAAGGAAACACTAACTAAAGCACTACACCCTCCTTGACTTCTCATAAATATTAGGCTCCCGATTGGTCCTTCCTGATCAAGTGAATAATCAGTTCCCTTCCCTAATCTGATCAGTAAAAAAACAGTTCCCCATACTAATCTGGTATGTCCAAGGGTCAGCTTCAAGGTTACTCTCCAGTCCATCTGGTGAATCTGGGAATTTTGAGGCAATGTTACAATTGCCTTATGTACACAGACAACCCTCTCCTCCTTCCAACAAACTCTAATACATGTGAGAGATGCAGTTACACAGCCAAACTGGAGGCAGAGTTCTCTCAACCCAAGACTGGCACAGTCAGTCAGGAGGAAAAGGTAACCACCCACACCACAAATCCAGTCTCACACAGACCTATTGCATCTGCATACCCAACACATAAACACACAAAAACATACTCGGAGGCTCTAAATAAAAATCTGCCTAAACAGCAAAGACCTCGTAAGCAGATATCCAAGCAACAGCCACCACTCAACAATACCCACAATTCACATATCTCACAAAATCAGTGTGCCTCACAGTCACAGCCCTTAAGGCCAAACAACACACCAAATACGCTTGTTATAGGGGACTCTATTATCCGGCACACTGACGTCCCACTCACCAGACTGAACAAGGAGAAGGTCACTGTAAGCTGCCTGTCGGGTGCCAGGATCCACCACATAACGCAAGCACTCAGGTCACTCCAAAGCAAGTACAAGTATGGCTCTGTCATTGTCCATGCTGGTGTGAATGACCTGAGACGTACCTCCCTGGACTACATGAAAAGAGACATAGAGGAGCTCTCTGACTATGTAGCCCAGGCTGGTATGACCCCGACCTTGAGTAGCATCTTGCCCTCACCAAGAATGATGCCACAGTAAAAAGACAAAATGATTAGTTTCAACAATTGGCTAAAGTATTGGTGTCATTCAAAGGGGATCCAGTGTCTGTCAGCCTGGGATGACATGCTCGACAAGCCACGTTGCTTCGCTAGGGACGGCTTGCACCTGTCACCCTTAGGCTTTTGTATACTGGCCAAGGCTCTTGCCTCCCCCATAGTGCCTTTTTTAGGCAAGGCTCAAAGGACAAACCCACCTCCATAGACCACCCAAGGATAAAAAAACTAAAGGTAATGCTACTCAATGCCAGAAGTCTAAACCTCAAGATGCACGCACTCGAGGCTTTCCTCAGTATGGAGAAAATCGATGTCTGTGCAGTAACAGAAACCTGGTTCAAGGCTCCTGAGAGCACCCCAGCACTACCAGGTTATAACTCATACCATGCGTTTCGGCCCCAAAACTTGGACCGAAGCACAAAAGGAGGGGGAGTATCTATATTCATCAAAGATACCTACACCTCTAGGTTAGTGGCACTACACGAAGCATCGGAAACCATTCATGTGCAACTAACAGTGGGCAAAACTGCCTTTCAGTTTGTAGCCTGCTACAGAACACCCTCCCTATTACAGGAACTCCACTTGGCATTCCTGAGAACACTGGAGAATATGACGGTCTCTCCAAACACTATGTTATTGGGTGACTTCAACTACCCAAACATTGACGGGGAAAACTACTCAAGCCCAAACATCCTCGCCCAATGGTTCCTTGAATTTATAAACTCTAACGCAATGGAACAACTGGTCACCACTCCCACAAGAGGGAACAACATATTGGACCTGGTCATCACCAACATGTTCCACACCTGAGGTAAACCCCTCATTGGTAAGATCAGACCATAAACAAATTTCCCAGGACATCCATATCCCTTCCCCACCCCCAGCCAAGGAAATCACTGTAAAGAATTTCTCAAAAGCCAACTTTGCACTTCTCAAGACTGAGGTGGAATCCTTCAAAGCCCCTGGGCCAGAGGATAATACAGCCCAATCCACAGAATCCTTTACAAATGCATTCTATGAGCACCTGCAGGAATGCATGGATCGTGCTATCCCAAATAAAACCAAGACTCACTCCTCCAAAAACAGGAGGACAAACCCACCTGGTGGACCCTGGCCATAAATAAGCTATACAACAGAAGGAGGAAGCTACTACATGACAGAGCAAAATCCCAAAAAGGGAAGGCATCTCTGATCAGTATTAGCAAGAAACTTCGATCCCTCATAAAATCATCAAAGGCCAGTTTTGAAAGAAAAATTGCCCTAGACACTAAAGATAATCACAAGGCCTTCTTTAGTTATGTCAGGAACATGGGTGGAAACTCCCAGATATGCTCTGAATTGTTGCATAACGGTACAAAATATACTGAACCTACAGACATAGCCAACATCCTGGCAGACAGATTCAGCGCAAACTTCTCCCCCCCCCCCCAAGGAGCAAATGCCTATCCCAACTGAATGTAACCTCCCTGACATCACAGATACACAGGTGAAAGCTGCCCTCTCCAAAGCAAAAACACAGCATCTATGGGATCGGATGGTGTCCCAGGTTGTGTCTTACACGAGCTCCAAGAAGAAGTGAACCCTCAAATTAAGTCACTGTTCAAACTTAGCCTTACTACAGGATATGTACCCAAAGAATGGCGTACAGCTACAGTGGTCCCACTCCACAAAGGTGGTGCCACAATGAACCCCGGAAACTATCCCCCCATAAGCCTGACTAGTTTGGTCTGTAAAGCTATGGAGCGTATTACCATGGAACTCATAAACAAAGACATTGGGAGCCTCCAGACACTGGACCCTACCCAATTCGGCTTTGTTAAGGGCAGACCTTGCCTCTTAAACCTAGTTGATTTCTTTGAAACAGTTACCAAAGCCATAGATGAGGGCAAGGTAGTCCACACAGCCTACCTGGACCTCACAAAAGCCTTCGACACAATACCACACTCGGGCATCATAAATAAGCTTACCAGCGTAAATATCAACCCCTATATCACAAGATGGGTTGAAAACTGGCTCAAAGATAGAACCCACATGGTCAGAATCGCAGGTGCCATGTCTGAATCCAAACCAGTAACAAGTGGCATCCCACAGGGCTCAGTTCTGGGACCTCTCTTGTTCAGTATATACTTCTGTGAGGTTCAGGCTAACACGGGGGGATTATGGCTGACAAAGTTCTCAGATGACTGCAAACTGTGGGGCCATAATTGAATCTCCAGCTGACACAAGCATCCTCCAAAAGGGTCTCACAGAGATGGATCCTTGGTGCCAGAGCCACGGCCTCAAGCTAAATGCTAAAAAGTGCATAGTCATCCCCTTTGGGAAAAACAAGGTGCCCACAAATTACCACATAGGTGGTAATCCATTAAGTACGGAAGAAGTAATTAGAGATTTGGGGACCAACGTAGATAGTAATCTCTCCTTTGATAATCACGTTGCCAAAGTGATTAGAAAGACCTTCTATATAGCCCACCTTATCACGAAAGGGTTCGCATCTAGATCAAGAGAGGTCATTGTGCCCCTCTACTCGTCACTCATCAGGCCCATAATTGAATACAATGCCCCTTTTGGGATGTACCTTACCCGACACCTGCAGCAACTGGAGAGACCCCAAAAGTACCTCATCAAGAGGATCATGGGCTACAAACAGATATCCTATGCAGCTCGACTAAAGAAACTCCAGCTCTACTCAGTTGCTTACCGCCTACTCAGAGGCGATCTATGCCTGACGTACAAAGCCATGTCAAACCGAGAATTAATGGACATGCTCCACCTCAAAAAATCCAAGTCCCCTAGAGCTACACGCTCCAGGGACCTAAACCCCAGTGCAAAAATAAATAGGACATGCTGGAGGGACAGATTCATTTCCCAGAGGCTTCCCTCTCTCTGGAATAGAATTCCAATTCATGTTAGACATAGCCCCTCACTGACCCTCTTCAAGCGAAATCTGGACGCGTGGATGGGAAATCGCAAATTCACCCCTGGGATCTCTTCTGTGTCCCTGCTAGACAGAGGCACAGTAAACTAATCTTAAAAGGGTACCTTCTGTGACCTACTTTACAGAGGCACAGTAGGCTAATCTAATAGGGAGGTGGAAGCCAAATACACTCTGGCTAGGTTTATAAATGCCCTAGGGCAGATAGCCTAGTATCTACCTATGAACCTAGGAACCTATGAACATTCACTGAAACAACATTGAAACCCACATTCAAAGAAAATGCATCTGGCCAGTGGCAGGGTAAGTTTACCTTTGGGCTGTTTTCAAATCAAAGGCTCCTTGCACACATTTTAGAAATGCAAAAGTTATTTGATTCACCTTCCTGACTGTATTAATTATACTATATAATAATTGAATTATATCCCTTGTATAATACAGCACCACTTGTTATAGTGTGTTTTAAATTTATAGTTCTAAACATTTTTCCTTTAAGCAATGAAACAAATCATATGAACCAATAATGACAACCTGCCCAATTCAGAACATTTCAACCATAAAGGGCCACTCAAACTTCTGTCCACTACAATCCACCAATATCAATCAATATGCAGAATCTCTGCAGAAGTAAAGGTCATCTGAATAATTTCACATTAAAGAGATCTGAAACCAGTGAAGAGGTTGTTGCTAGAAAACAACTTTATATTTCAGTGTTTAATCTACAAATTCAGTGTCTGCTGCCCTTGAAGAATAAATTGCCTACGTTATATTAAAAAAATGGTAAGCCGGTATATTGAAATAGGGAATGACTGCAGAACTCCACCCCCTTAAAATACAAATCTACATGCTGTGGGAGTAGAACCTATAGCCCTCTGTATCAAGATGCAAGTATGCTACATGCTGTGCTGCTTTAAAATTATATACCACAATAGTGATACCATTTGCTAAACAAAACAGTTGCACATTTTAAGCAGACTTAGCATGAGCAACAGTAAACTTATCTTCCCTTGAAGCTCACAATTCCTTGAAAATGCACTTGAAAATAAATTCCACCTGCTAACTCTAACTAGGGCATTTCACTCTCTCTCACATACACCTCAACCTCTTAGTGCAAGAAATCTGGACAAAGCCTAAAATAAATAGGAGCAAATTATAAATATTGTTGTCATTTGCTTAGAACATTGCTAAAATCACTGCACCTGCTTCTGACAAAGTACCTTCTTGGTGACACAAATATATATTTGTGCAGTTATTCAAACCCAGACTGTTTTTTTAAAATAAAAAAAGTCACTTATAGGTTCATAGGTTCATACTAGGCTATCTGCCCTAGGGCATTTATAAGCCTAGCCAGAGTGTGTTTGGTTTTCGCCACCCATTTTAAATGAATTTTGCTATGCCCTTTTTCGAGGTTAGTATACTGTGCCTCTGTCTAACAGTGACACAGAAGTGATACCTGGGGTAAACCTACGATCTCCCATCCACTCATCAAGATTCCTCTTGAAGAGAGTCAATGAGGGACTCCGCCTAACCTGGACTGGGATTTTATTCCAGATTGAAGGGAGCCTCTGGGTTATGAATCTGTCCCTCCAGCATGTCCTATTTATTTCAGTGCTGAGGTTCAAGTCTTTCGAGCGTGTAGCTCGATGGGATTTGGATTTTCTGAGGTGCAGCATTTCCATTAATTCTGGGTTGGACATGGCTTTATACGTCAGGCATAGATCGCCTCTGAGCAGGCGGTATGCCACTGAGTAGAACTGGAGTTTCTTTAACCGGGCAGCATATGGCATCTGTTTGAGCCCTTTGATCCTCTTGGTGAGGTACTTTTGGGGTCTTTCCAGTTGCTGCAGGTGTCTGGTAAGGTACATCCCAAAAGGGGCATTGTACTCAATTATGGGCCTGATGAGGGATGAGTAAAGAGGCACAATGACCTCCCCTGATCTAGATGTGAATCCCTTCATGATTAGGTAGGCTATATAAAATGTTTTTCTAACCACTTTGGCCACGTGGTTTTCAAATGAGAGATTGCTATCAACTTGGGTCCCCAGGTCCTTAATTACTTCTACCATACTTAATGGATTACCACCTATGTGGTAATTTGTGGGCACTTTGTTTTTTGCCAGAGGGGATGACTATACACTTTTTGGCATTTAGCTTGAGGCCATGGCTCTGGCACCAGTTGTCTGTTTCTATGAGGCCCTTTTTTAGGATGCTTGTGTCAGCTGGAGAGTCGATTATGGCACCTAGTTTGCAGTCATCTGTGAACTTGGTCAGCCACAGTCCTTCCATGTTGGCCTGTACCTCCGAGAAATATATACCGAACAAGAGAGGTCCCAGGACTGAGCCTTGTGGGATGCCACTTGTAACTGGTTTGGAGTCTGACATGGCTCCAGCAATTCTAACCATGTGGGTTCTGTCCTTGAGCCAGTTTGCAACCCATCTAGTGACATAGGGGTTTATTTAAGCTGGTGAGCTTATCTATAATGCCTGAGTGGGGTATTGTATCGAAAGCTTTTGCGAGGTCATGTAGGCTGTGTGGACCACCTTCCCCTCGTCAATGGCTTTGGTGACTGTTTCAAAGAAATCGACCAGGTTTAAGAGGCAGGATCTGCCCTTAACAAAGCCGAACTGGGTAGGATCCAGTGTCTGTAGGTCCCCAATATCTTTATTTATGAGGTCCATGATGATCCTTTCCATAGCTTTGCAGACCAAGCTAGTCAGGCTTATGGGGCGATAGTTTCCAGGATCCATTAAGGCACCACCTTTGTGGAGAGGGACCACTGTTGCTGTACACCACTCTTTGGTTACATATCCTGTAGTAAGGCTGAGATTGAACAGTAGTTTTATGTTTGGGTTTAGCTCTTCTTGGAGTTCATGTAGGACGCAGCTCTGGACACCGTCTGGTCCTATTGATGCTGTGTTTTTTGCTTTGGAGAGGGTGGCTCTTACCTGAGCATCTGAGATGTCAGGGGGGCAGCACTCTGCTGGGATAAATATTTGCCCTTTTGGTGGGGAGGGGGGTTTGCGCTGAACCTGTCAGCTAGGATGTTGGCAATGTCTGTGGGTTCGGTGTATTTTTTGTCATTTTGGACTAATTCTGAGCATATCTGGGAATTCCCACCCAGGTTCCTAACATAACTAAAGAAAGCCTTGTGATTATCCTTAGTGTCCTGTGCAATGTTTCTCTCGAAGCTGGCCTTAGACGATTTTATGAGTGCCCATAGTTTTTTGCTAATACTGATCAGAGATGCCTTCCCTTTTTGGGATTTTGCTCTATCATGTAGTAGCTTCCTCCTTCTATTGTATAGTTTGTTTATGGCTGGGGTCCACCAGACAGGACGCCTGCCTTTGGAGGATTGGATCTTGGTTTTATTTGGGATTGCATGATCCATGCGTTCCTGAAGGTGTTCATAGAATGCGTTTATAAAGGATTCTGTGGTCTGGGCTGTATTTTCCACAGGCCCGGGGGTTATGAAGGATTCCACCTCGGTTTTGAGGAGTGCGAAATTTGCTTTAGAGAAGTTTTTCACTGTGGTTTTCAGGGCAGGGGGTGGGGTTGGGATGTGAATATCCAGTGAGATTAGTTTATGGTCTGATCTTACCAGTGAGGGATACACTTCTGGTCTGGAGCATAGAGCACCCATGTTGGTGAAGATCAGGTCCAGTATGTTTTCCCCTCTTGTGGGAGTGGTAACAAGTTGTACTACCAATGGACAAATTACGCTACCAAAAAAAAATAAGTAATAGATCAGTAACTACAAATAGGTCTAATTAAAGATCTGAATAATATTACCTATGGACTTTCCTCACAGTGTGACTCCGCTTCTAAACTACCACAATTTGTGCCAAACCTGAAGTGCTGAGAGCACAACAGAATAATGGAATCACTGGAGATAATTGAAAATAGTAGTTTAGAACATTACTTTGCTAAAATATTATGAAAACAGCATGAGCTGCAGAATTTCTTGGGAAGAAATTGAAATGCAAAGTAACATTGGTCACTTAAACATTTCATTTACAGCCCCATGGGTGCTTTATGTAATGAAACAAGTACTTTGCCTGTAATTTCATAACATACACTTTTAGATACCTACTGTACCACGATGTATACTAGGTATGCCTAATATACATCAAATGCCATTTTTTGTTTCAAATAGGGAATAAAATGTATTTGAAAAGTAATGTATTTCTACAGTCACCTGCAGATATATTTTACAGGACTTCATATAAATTTATGCATGTATTTCAGAACCTCTTACATTAACCTTTATAAAAATTTAAGTAAAGTTATATGTCTATGAACTTTAACGAAGAGCAACCATATGAATTTATTGGTGTGTGTGTGTGTGTGTGTGTGTGTGTGTGTGTGTGTGTGTGTGTGTGTGTGTGTGTGTGTGTGTGTGTGTGTGCGTGTGCGTGTGTGTGTGTGTGTTCAGTATGAGTAGTGAAACCATATGAAATCAAGTTCCTTATTCATACTAGTATCATGCTAAATTCAGTTAGTAAATATTTAACATTTAGTCCAGTTAATAAAACTTAAAGTTAATATTTTGTTTCAATGAAAAATTTATGTTTTTCACAAGAATACAATTTGTTCCACTGTTATAGTTGGTTGTAAACCTTCAAATAATATATTATGCTCTAGATCTCAAGACTAAATTCACAGAAGTTTTGTTTATTTATTGTTTGATTTAAATTAATTGTACATGGATTTTCAGTTGCCAAATATTTTGCAAACATAATAGCCTAATTATTAAGGTATACATTAAGGTTGAGAAATTTTGATAAAGACCCCAATGATATAATTTTCAATGTTTTAAAATAAGCATACCTATTTGTAATTAACTCAATAATAATGATTTAATACAGTTCTCAGTAATTATTTATTTGACCTTTTTAGACTATTAAAAGTTTGTTTACAATCTACATTACCTTATAAGCATGATTCATATGCAGGTGTTTGTCAAATATTTGCTGATTCCTTCCTTTTTACTCTTAATTTGGACTTATTTTTGATTTAACAAGACGTACCAATTCTTGTCTACATGTATAAAATATTTATCCTGATTTGCAGTGATTACAAAACAAGAACTATTTTCCATTTCACACATTCCAACATGCAACAAAAGGGAGTGTAGCCACAGATGAATCAACGTTTCTGTATGAATTCTGGCTGTAATCCACCACTGTTAATGGCACATGCCAAGTCGTTTTTGTCTTAGTTTTCAATGCAGTACTTAAGCCAACAAAGGTGGACAAGATAATAACACGTATTAAGCAGAAATAAGGTGCATCTTCTAGTAAACAGAAATAAGATGACTTTTTGTTTTAAGTAGGAAATACTTTTGCTTCTTTGGCTCATTCGAAACATATTTATAAGAGAATAGATTAAGTTCCGTTAATGATCATGACTATTCTGGGTGGCCGCGGTGGTGCAGCGGTTAGCATTGCCGCCTCACAGCAAGAGGTTCTCCAGTTCGATTCTCAGCTTGGGTGCCTTCTGTGCAGAGTCTGCATGTAGAATTTTGTACTGTATTTTGTATTAACGTTTCAGAGTTCATGTAATATACTCTTCATTTTGGTATCTTATTCCATTGACATGCAAGGTTACCAACAGTTTTACAGCTCTGAGGTCTCCCATCTACATCTATTAAAAGACTTAATTCAGGTGGGTTAATTAGGACATTGTTTGTAACACCATTTTTGGCTTTTAAAACTGTAATCCATTTTATTCTGCTGCAAAAACTCAATATCTGAGGTCTAACAAGACCCTCACTACAGTGTTTATCCATTTGTCTTGACTGTACATCCTAGATTCTTACATGGGCTGGCATTATATTTTGGCTGTTTCCACTTAATTTGGGAATCTGTCAAGGGTCAATGCTTTGATCCACTCATTTTTACTGTCTTTGTAAAGGATATGGTCACATCCTCATGGCTTATATAATCTATATACAATTCTAGATTCTTTTGTTCTTTTATTACTATTACATATATCTACAGCCAGCATGAAAATCATTTCTGTCTTGTGGAAACTTGAATCTTCTAGCCTCTAACACAACTCCTCTAAAATCAAAGCATGATTTTCACTACTAGAGACAGTAATCAACCCCTTCCCTTATAGTTTTTATTAACATTTCAGATTTCATATAATTTACTCTTCATTTTGGATCCTGGTCAGGAAGAAGTACCATGACTGCAGGCCAGACACTGACCAGTGATATTGTGATTAACATGGGAAGCAGTAACTTAACAGAAGTCATTGTTATTGAGTTGATCTCTGATTTTGACATGGTGTATCAAATTCAATCAGAAGAGTCATTAACAAGACATGGGAAATTTTTAAGACCATGCCTAATAGGTTAGAAATATTCAATAGACAATTAAGCTACAGTTTTAGAAGAGGCTTTAACCTCAAAACTGTGTTTGAAAGGAACAAGCGGGAGGATGACAAAAAGAAAAAGGGTACTTTTCGTTGTGGAAGATGTTCCCAATGTATATTTGTTGCAAATACGGAGGAATTAACAGTACCTTCCATCCCTATAATTCTTAAGGGTAAACAACATTTCACTTGCTACAGCAGTGGGGTGGTATATTTAGCCTACTGTACTTCATGTTGGGGGTACTATGTTGGTAAGACGGAGAGACATCTACAACAAAGAATATATGAGCATATGTACGATGTCAATAGGAAAAAGGAAACAAATGCCTTATATAGACATATATTATCCTGTACAGAAGCTAATTTCAAGTTTTGGATATTGGAAATGTTACCCAGGGACAGCAGAGGGGGTGATTGGGAAAATCAGCTTTGTTATAGAGAACTAATTTGGTAATTGCGTTTGGATTCCAACACACCACTAGGGATGAACGATCATGTGTCACTTCTACCAGCCCTGAAACTAAGGGCCAATAAGTTAAAAACAACAACAAAAAACAAAAATAAAAACAAAAGTAAATAGAATCCCATGAACTAATATTAGTATTAGTTAATTACCCATTTGTTGTTACTTTTCAACATCTTTTACTTATTTATTAGCATTACTTTCTCAACACCATTCATTCATTCATTCATGTATTTGTATTATTTATTTTTTAACATAATTTACATAGAAATTTTAAAATTATAAGTTTACATATATATACAAAAGTGTTAAAATGCATTTCACAGTTTGTTTCTAGAAGAAACTATTTATGGGCATTTATTATTTTGATTGCCAATTTTCATATTAATATGTATATGTAAAAGGTTTTCATATGCTATTGTATACATTCATTTATTTATTTATATATTTATACATAAGTACTGCTAATAGTGATTTTATCTTATTTTATTTTACATTTGTAGGTTATTTTATAGGCAAAATGTTTTAAACACAATGATTCTAACAGCCATTCTTTTAAATGCATTTTTAACTACAATGATTCTAACAGCTATTCCTTTAAATGCATTCTTATTTAAATGGTTTAATTTGGAACCCTTAATTGGATCCAGTTAACATTAGGATGTATAAAAGATTTGGTAGAGCAATAACACCTATTCTGATGAAGTTTCCGGCTTTGGAAATGAAAGCGCTTAATCTTTGATGTATTGCTTGTTTTTTTTTCATTCAGTAAACCGTTTTTTAATCTTTATGGACTGCAGAGTCTTGAAAAAGAACTGTTGAACTACAGAGCTGTGGGACTGCCTTCATTGGTTCCTGTATTACGGGGAATTTACTGTTTTGTTACATGGTGTATCTTGCCATCCCATCCTATGGTTTACTCTTGCCTACTTGCCATTTGGAATCAATGAATAGGCCACAGAATGGTTCAACAGCTTCATAGCAAATAAGAATTTCAGAGTATCGCAAACAGGCAGAACTCAACCTAACATCTAACAGGACTCCTTACTGGCTCCACTCCTCTTCTACATATTTTAAACAAACTACAATTTGATGTGTAACACCTATAACTTATTCTTTACATTGATGACGTACTGGTCAAGCCTTAATCACTAACCTGTAAAGAGTCAACTACTGCTAAACTTGCTAGGGCTCAGTAAATGGCTCACCAATAAAAGTCTTATACTCAACCTCCAAAAACAAACTCAGTGATCTTTTGTTCAAGTTAAAGGCTTCTAAATTGCTTCAACTCCCTCCATATCCAAAGCCAGTTCAACAGTCTCATTAAAACCACACCTCAGTTCAGATATCTTGGCATCAGGTTAGATCAGGCACTTAAATTTCAAATACTCCTTAAAAACTCAGAATTAAAATCAACTACCTATTCCTATAGACACAAAAACCCTCACAATTTCTCTTCTCCTCAGCCAGAGCTACCATAGAAAAAAAGAGTACTATTTGCCAAGCTAGAATATGGCCTACACATATTTGCCACTGCCTGTAACAAAAAAGATCATTACAATATTTCTAACAAAATTTGTCACTTTATAACTAACTCTCCTTACTAGAAACTTCATTGCAACACACTCTCCAAACCAAAGTGGTTTTCTGTTTTAAGCATAAAAACCTCCTCCTCCTCCTCCCAATGAGTGAATTACCACAATGGATGGATGCTACCATGAGTCCTGCAGGGGAGAAGTCCTTGTCTCATACCACTTTGTGGTTGACAAAATGGGACTCAGTCAACTGCAGCTGAAAATTTCTGTCAACATGAAAATGACAGTTCTGATCACATGCATAGTGTGTGTGTGTGTGTGTGTGTGTGTGTGTGTGTGTGTGTGTGTGTGTGTGTGTGTGTGTGTGTGTGTGTGTATGGGTTACCTTCTATATCCCAAAATCCCAGAAGCACGAAGAAGAAAATCCTGAGATGATAATCACAAAACAGGAAACACTGAACCACGCAAGTTTAACCAGGGCAAGTAAACACTTGCCCAGAACAACACGAAAACTCACTCCACCATCTAAAAACCACCTTGGTGGGTGGGTGGGCTACATCCCCCACACCCCCAAACCGATCCTAACTATATATATATATATATATATATATATATATATATATATACCAACTCCAGAATGGCACTACAGTGGAGAAAGGGCATAATTCCCCATGTTGGGCAAGTATTTTCTTGCGCCCTGGTTAAACTTAAGTGGTTCTGTGGTTCAGTGTTTCCTGTTTCACGATTGTCATCTCAGGATTTTCATCTTCGTGTTTTTAGGATTTCGGGATATAGAAGCGGACCTTCACACACACTCACACACACAGATGAATACACACAAATATATATATATATATATATATATATATATATATATATATATATATATATATATATATGTATATATATTAGGAAGTTTCAGTGGTCAAGACTAGATCTTAAAGCATTTTCTTATTTCAGTGGGGTAAATGACAAAAATGATTTTGCAAATGGTTGAGAAAGAGTAGCTTGTTCCAATGTTTAAAAGTATTTATAGAGATAGAAATGCTGTCTTTTGAAAGGTTAAGGGAAAGAAAAGGAGCAGAGCTAATAAATAAAGGAAAAGATTGGAGTGTTCTGTAGAGACCATATGAGTTTTCATACCTGACTTTCCCCAAAGGAAAACAAGATGACTTTATCACAGCTGACACCTAGTATCAAAATATCTACTTATCAATGATAACACTGAGGGAGTGGATATTTAATGCACAGATCAGCTACCTGCGAGCAAAATATTAAATGACTGACGTGGTAACATGGATGACTCTCTCTGGGTTTTTTGCACAGCCAATTACTCCTAGACCAGTTATGCATGGCCTTCAAATCATCTGCAAAGGTGTGCCCACATCCTATATGTTTGTAAGGAAAGAAGCACAGTGGAGTATCATTTGTATAACAATAATATAAACTTGGTGTGCTGTTACATCTCCAGTCTTCAGCTGGAAATGTAGAAAGCTAACTTATCTAAGATGGTAGAGACAGGCAATAATGTAAGTGTGCAATCAGAATACTGTGATGTCAGATACTGCTGAGAGATAAAGCAAGAACAGTGCTGAGTAAAGGCGTTGATGTTTAATCAACAACAGATCATCAACTTCCATACTTACTGCATTTTCAGCACTAAACAAAGGGCAAAAGTAAAACTAATAAGGATCTATGAACTGTTAAATATTATTCAAGTTTTATATATAAAATCTTCTTGATAATCTTGCCCAAAAATATAAAGTTTGTGGTAGAACAGTTTTATTTTGGTCCAAAGCTAGTTTCATGACCACCAGAGGCAAAACAAGCCTCCTTCAAAAAAGGCTGCCAAATCCTGATGCAGAAAGAACTCATGGGTAACTGATCAGAGAAATCCAGGTTCATAGAAGCTTTCAGTGAGCAACTAGAGATGAGAATCACAGCCGACAGACAACAAGGAACAGGCCGAAAAATCAAAGACAAGAAGGGGTATCAAACCTAGTCTAAGAAAGGAGTCAGAAGGAGGCAGTGTCGATCTAATGCTGGCAACCTTGCAGTAAAAAACAATGTGTTACATCACACTGCTGTGAGGGAAATGTCTTACAGATGGTAAGACAGACTGCAGAGTATATCAACCACCAAAGGCCATAACTAATTGTATCTGGACAGGAATACTGTCTTATTATGGGATGTGTGACTGGCAGTGATTGGAGTAATATATTACAATAAGTAATATATTGCTGTAATATATTTTCTAATAACTAGTTACTTTTTCAAAATAGTAACTAGTAATAGTAATATATTACTTTTTCTAGTAACTAGTAACTTAAATGTCAGTTATCCGCGGTGGTGGAGATGTGGTAGCTTTGTCGCCTCACAGTAAGACGCTGACCGGTTCGACTCTCAGCTAGAGCGTCTTCTGCATGGAGACATGCGTGAATGGGCATACCTTCATTGAAGGTTGTGCGTTAGGGCTGGCAAGTCAGCACATAAAAATCAACTGCCAATCATTAGCGGATTGGAGTTCCACTGTGGCGAACACTAACTGGGAAAAGCCGAAAGACACAACAACAACAACTTAAATGTCAGTTACTTTTGAGTTACTTTTGCTTAAACCAGTGGTCCTCAACTTGGGTAATATAGCCTCCTAAAGAGTGATGTAAAACCTCTGGGATCCCTATATAGCATGGATAGTAATCAGATGTTAGGAGGTAATAGACACTTAGAAGTGGCAATTTGGATAAAAAAATTGCAACATAATGTTGGCAAAACTCATAGCACGTAGCATTCATAACAGATCATTAGAATTAGTCTGGAGCAAAATTTACTTCATTTCTTTTAGCACTGCAAGGAGGTGAAAGCTCATGATGACCAGATTCCAGCCCTGTCCTGGTACCATGGGACTCTCACCCACTAAAACATCCCCTAACACTGGGACAATTCTAGCCTGCTAGAGATCATATCCTTACCTTGCAGTATAATAAATGGCATTGGTTCTTCATACCACCATCAGTCAGAATCAAACTCATCAGTTGAGCACCTGATGCCCCAACCCACTGCACCAAGCAGGACTCTTCAAGTGGATCTATGATCAACCAACTTTTGTCTTGACAATATTTTGTTATGTTCTATTTAAAATTCTTTTCGGGTTTTGATTTTTAGTTGTTGAAAATAGACAAAATATGATAAGTTTTTATAGGTCTTTTGCTGCTGGCTGGTTTGGTTTAATTATTATCGGTGACTCTTTGGGCAGCCACGGTGGTGCAGCAGTTAGTGTTGCTGCCTCACAGCAAGAGGTTCTCCGGTTCGATCCTCAGCTGGGATGCCTTCTGTGCAGAGTCTGCATGTCCTCCCTGTGGTGGCATGGGTTTCCTCCCACATCCCAAAGACATGCTGTAGGTAGATTGGACACTCTAAATTGTCCCTAGGTGCGAGTGCGTGTGTGTGTGCCTTCTGTGGAAGGTTGGACGCTGGGCTGGCAACTCAACACCGTAAAACTCCACTGCCAATCATGAGCAGACAGGTGATCCGCTGTGGTGACCCCTAACTGGGAAAAGCCAAAAGAAGAAGAAGATTAACGGTGACTCTCTAGCTATAAAGACCAGTCATCTTCTCCTTTCAGCTGTGCCTGTTAGGGATCACCATGGTGGATCATCAGTCTGCAGAACAAGTGGCAGTGGAGTTTTACATTGTTGAGTTGCCAGCCCAGCGCTCAACCTTCTTCAGAAGTCACACGCATGCACACACTCACACCTAAAGCCAATTTAGAATGTCTAATCCACTTGCAGCATGTCTTGTGAATGTGGGAGGAAACCGAAACACCCTGAGGAAAGCCACTTGAACACAGAGAGTATACATCATAGTGTATGTGTTGTACTTTTAAAGCCACTGTAGTTCATGGGCACATGCATAAAAAGTACTGAGCACGTGCAAGCAGAGTGCCATTTTGTGTAAGCAGCTGGAGTGAAAGCATGTATGCATGTGTGTAGTATTCAGTCAGTTAGCTAGTTCATTTAAGTTTTGTGCTCCAGTCATCCATCCTGATGTGTTTGTGTGTAATAAATATCTTAAATGAACACCCAAGCCTCATCATCTTATTTGAATACACAAGATGAGTGACATGTTGTCAGAATGGGATCTGAAGTCAAAACTTCTTAAAACCATGAGGCACACAGTCAGAAATGGAGGACTATACATTAGTGTCTCAAACGACTCGCAAACGACTCATAAACAGGTCAGAAAATATTTCCAGGTTCTTAAACTCATTTAAATGATTTTTCCCTCAATGAATATAAAGCAAAGAATTCAAAACCAATTACTGAATAAACTAAATGTTCAAAATTGCGACATATTGAAAAAAGTACTTGAAATAATTATGAAAACATTTGAAACAATATCTGAATCATATAAAATGTTCAAAAAAGAGAAAACTGTTTTTTTGCATTGTACTACTTTTTCATATTAACTAAAGCAATTCAAAGTATCTAAAGTGTGCAAAGTGTTGGCAGTGTGTGCAGTATTACAGTACAGTCTTTTCAAAGAGTACAGCTATTTCAAAGGGTCTGTTGTACAAGTGAATATAATTACAAGTACCTGGTGTGTGTTTGACACTTATTTGGCATGGCAGAGGGATTTCACAGGCCTGATTCACTTGTGTTTGATAATAATATTGCTGAAAACTGGAGAGTGTTTGAGCAAGAATATGATATTTTTATAGAGGCTGCTTTTTCTGATAAAGACGCAGATACAAAAGCATTTATTCTGCTCAATTTAGCTGGTTCAGAAACCACTGAGGGAGAACATTCATTTGTGTATGCACCTGCTGTTTACGCAGACAAGGGGGAAGACTGCCATATTGTGGTACAGACTGATATTTGGGAAGACTCTGAGTGCTTAAAACGTAAATTGAATAAATATAGAAGAACTGGGCTGGCTAGAATATTGCTGGCAAGTAAGACTTAATGCCTGTTTTCCACCAGGTCTAAATAACAGAGAAGAATTTACCATGTATTTAAAGAGGAAAGGGTTGAAACATTAATGGTAGTTGTTTTATTAGTTATTTTAATCTGTGATTTTTCAGCAAAATATTAATGTAAGTTAGTTAATTAGTCATTTTGAATCTGTGATTTTTTTCAGCATAACATGTGATGTATGATGTCATCTTTAGTAAATCATGTGATGGATTATTTCATTTTAAAATGGAGAAATGTTATGTGCACCTCAGTCTGAATAAGTCTCTGAGTTTGAATCAGAAGAGATGAAAGCGCTTACTTGATGTTGTGTTCGAATAAAAGTGGTGGTTACCAGCAGATATTTCAATCTTATTTTTTTATTTTTGGAACTAGTTGTTTGTCATTTGCTGCTTTGGAGAGAGTAAATTTAGAGAAATGTGCAACCCTGAAATGAATATTATAGTGGAAAGGCATTATTTTACACAAGAGATCAAAAGCCTGGTGAAACTTTTGCAGCATATATAACTGACTTGAGAAACAAGTCAAAAACGTGCAGATTTGGTGATCTGAGAGATGAGTTGATACAAGACAAGCTTGCGTGTGGTGTTAATAATGATGCAGTGAGAAAGACTTTGCTTTGAGACAGTGATTTAACTTTAAGCAAAACCTCAGAGATTTGGCAGATATTTGATCTTATAGAAAAGTACACAAATATGCTTACAAATGATAAGAACATGCATGCAGCTTCTTCCAGCATGAATGTTGATAGTATGCAGCACACAATGGCTGACATTTGGACCGACCAGAATCACAGTTTCTTTGGTGTCACCACCCACTGGATCGACTGTGACACACTTCAAAGAAAGTCAGCTGCTTTGTCATGCTGCAGATTACAGGGGAGGCATACATATGTTCTCATAGCATCAACACTTGAGAGCATTCCCATCAAGTACAAGATAGATCAAAATGTGTGTGCAACAATTACTGACAATGGCAGCAATGTTGTAAAGGCTTTCACTGTCTTTTCAGAATGTCAGAGATCTGAGACTACAAGCATTCTGTCCCAAGATGAGGATGATGGTGGTGAAGTGATTTACAACAGCGTGACAGCCGTGCTGAGTCAGTCAGGGCAAAGCGAGATCACCTATTCACTGCCTCCCCATCTGAGATGTGCTGCACACACATTGACTCTAGCTGCCGTGCACGATGCTGAATCTGCTTGTAATGATGCACAGTATAAAAAGATCATGTGAAGCACCATGGCCAAATGCTATGCTGCTTGGAACAAGGCTAGTCACAGCACCTAAGCTGTTGAGGTGGCTTGAAATAAGTGTGATCTGGCATTGATTATTTCCAATGCGACACGATGGAATTCCACCTTCTGCATGATGGAGAGAATTCACCTCATTGCAACTCAGGGTGAAGGCTTGCTGAATGAGATATGTGAACAGATTGGAATTGCCATCTTCAGGCCTGCAGAAAATACCTTTGCTGCTGAGTTTGTGCAAGCAATGCATCCCCTGGCAATGGCTCTGAACATCTTGCAGTCAGAGCTGAAAAGCTTCATGGGAATCCTGATCCCCACCATTACATGCCTAAAAAACAAGTTGTCTAAAGTCAGGCAGACTGTGAAGTGTGTTGTGCTGCTAGCTGATGTTCTTCTTAAAGGCAGTGAGGCTCGGTTCAATCACCTTCTGGAGCGTGAAGAGCTCATTCTGGCTAGCATAGTGCATCCGCAGTACCATTTGCAATGGATGGACAGTGAAGAACAGAAACTCAGAGGCAAGCCTCTGCTCCTTGATGCCATGTAGAAATTCGATGAATCTGCACATAGATCATCTGAAGCTTCTGCATTAACTGCCAAAGACAGCTTCTTCAGCTTCAAAGAATTGATGCCAGCCAATGTCAGCATATCTTCTCAGATGGACATCTATCTGGCTGACCCTTCCAGAGAAATATCTTCTCTCAACAGTTACCCTATAGTCAAGAAGATATTTCTGAACACTAATACAGCTCTGCCAGCTAGTGCACCTGTTAAACACCTGTTCAGTCTTGGTGGACAAGTGCTGACTTGAAGAAGAAACAGACACACCGACGAACACTTTGAAAAGTTGCTCCTTCTTCGAGCCAACAGAAATGTGTAGTCATTGTGTAGTCATTACGAATAGTTAAATAAAGTGATATTGTGGTTGATGTTGTGTTAACAGTCTTAGTAGACCTATATGACATTTTCTGTAAGTATTTTTGCATCCTCAGCATTAGTTTTAGCAGATTAGCCTAATGTGCATTGTTGAAAATTTGATGGGTTGTAACTTGTTATGGGTCTTGTGTTGCTGGCTGTGCGTACTTTGGTTTAAGTATTAAATTGTGACTCTCTGACTATAAAGACTAGTCTTTGGGACTTTGTAAACTGTAAAATGCTATTCATCATTATTGTAACACTGTGTATACAACTTAAATACACTCGTATTCATGTGCAGTAAGTATGTATTCCTCACACAAGTACTATGTGAGTAAATCTGAATGTGAGAATTGATAAACTATACTTATGTAAAAGTAATTCAACAGTAATTAGGTACTTTAGTTAGTAACTAGTAATAGTAATATATTACTTTTTTAGAACAGTAATAAGTAATAAGTAATAGTAACATATTACTTTCAGTTAAAAGTAACTAGTAGCTAATAACTAGCACAACACTGGTAACTGGTAAGTAACTTCATACTCATCCTATACAAGTCTGGATCTCTAAAGGTCTTCATGCTGTTAATGACATTCCTGCTTCTGACCTTCATGTTTCAAGGTATAGAATTCAGGCATCAAAACAAGGCTCAAAAACACTGATGGAGGTGGGACGTACGTGAGCTGAGACAAGTCCATATCAGTGGTCAGTGACTTACTATAGTCAGCAAATAAGACATTTGGGTTGTCAGCACTACTCTGTGAAACTAACTGACAGTGAAAGCAGACCAGGAGAAAACTTTCAGAAAATCATAGTACTCCCTCAAGTCAAGATGAGTAAAGCTGATAATGAGTAGCTAAAATGCAAAACAGACCAAGAAGTGATTGACTCAAGAGACAGGCTTCACTTCCAGGTCAAAGATTATCACACTTTTTTGAACTCAAAGTAATGGATTACAGAAGTAATTGCCTCAAAAAAAAAATCCTTTCATAATATATTGGAATTCTCTAGTAAAAGCCAGCAGCTCCTCACTGAGACATATTTTAATGTGGCCTGGAATTAAAAGTTTTTTTTCGCATAACACTGAGTCATTGAAAACATTTTGATGAACTCTCACAGGAAAGTCTTGACAATCTGAATGGATATTATATGAGCAGAAACCTGCTGTTTTTCCCAGACACATTACGTACTGAAATGTTCACACCATAGATGAGAAGCACATAATTCACTTCATTGATTGACACAGCAAATACATGGTAATGGCAACTGAATCAAGCACTTTTGGGTAACAGTACCATTTCTCAACACAACAATCACAGTTTTATACATACGCATTAAATATGTATTCCTTGTCAGAATTATGAGACTGGATATTGCAAGTACAACAGTTTAAAATTAAACTGAGAGTCTAACAAGAAACTGTGAATTCTGAACCTTGTTATTACACATATAAAGCATTTCTCACCCGTGTACTCCCACATGGGGGTCTCTGCCCTCCTTACATTGCTACTTATATGTATACTGATTGCAAAACCACCGCAGCTTGTTGAAGGGAGAATATCCTGAGATGCCAGTATTTTGGAGTTAGTAGGTATTTCTCCTAAATATGTTCTTCACACTTTCAGATGGCACTCATGTTTATCATAACAATGGACACTGATAAAGAGGGCGATAAATTATTTCTATAAGCTAACATATCTTATCATTGCTTTACCTGTGGTTTCACACACCTACTGCTATTCTACCTATATTGTCAACCGTTTAGCGTGGCCCTACCTAATTAAAACCAAGTTATATTCTCATACAGTACAGAAAGGAAAATAAGAATGACAGTCACTACAGAAAGAGCAAATAATAAAATAGCTGTGAAACTAATATAAGTGCATTTAAAAACACAAAGCAAATAAAAATAAAAAAATGCTTTGAAATTATAAGGAAAACTGAGAACCCTGCAATCTCCCCCAGATAAAAGAAACACAAAATCTACCAACATATACATTATGTAACATAAAATACAGAACTACAACAAAGATATACTAAAACCCATTTTACATTAAAAAATTGTAATTATAAAATGATATATAATCTCCACTGAAAATCACATAAAACTGCATAAAGGAGGATCATAAACTGTGGATGAAATTCAACCACTAAATGGAAAGAAATGGCTTACCCAAATAAAAAAAGGAATTTCAATTTCAAGAAAGAAGTCAAGAAATTAAGAAAATAACAAAAACAAACCCAACTGCAGCAACCAAACGAAACTGTAAAACTCCCCAAAGCAGGCAGAAGACAGCTCGATATGCAGCTAAATCCAAAAACTTGATGAACCAGTACGTAATCGTAACAAAAACTTTATTGCAGAGAAAGAAAGTTAGCGCTTTCATGGTAATACCATACCGCTTCTTCAGACAAACATGAATGTGGACAGAATAACATATATACAAATGACATCATCTCAAACAGCTTAACAGCCAGTAAAACAAACATTCATGCAGCCACATTCTCAGCTTAAAGGCAAATGAAGTAGATAATATTTACTGGCATAAAATCTGATAAAAAATTAAAAATAAAGATAAAAACATTAACACAAATAAATAAAACATGAAAAATATTCATAAATATATAACCAACAACAATAAATGCCCTACAGCCATTTATTCCTTAATACAGGCTTAATGGAGACATGATCATTCAACCCCATAGCTAGGTGTGCCCCCAGCCTCAAGATCCACTCCAACTCGACCACCTCAGTACGAGTCACTATATCACCACCTCGCAGACCTGGGCTGATCACACATAATACCTGGAAGACAAAGTTGTGTTCAGGGCCAGTAGACAAAATATATTTCGCTAAGGCACTAAAATCATATTGCTTCTTCATGCAATACACATGGTCCCTAATTATTTCTTTTAAACTCCTATTGGTCTTGTCAACATAGAATTTATAACAGCACTGACAATGTGCTAAATAAACCACATTCGTGGTGGAGCAATCAGCAGATGCCCTCAACTTCCACAAGTAACCCGTGACAGGGTGCCTAAAGAACCTAGACTCATCTATAAACTGACAAAAATTGCATTTATGACATTTAGATGTACCCATCAAAACTTGGGATCCAGACATGACATGTCTAGGAAAACATAACTGTTGCCTTAAATTACTGTGGTTCTTATATACAAATCTAGGGCCGTCTGCTAATATATCGGCAGGTGTTCCGATATATTAGCAGATGGCCCTAGATTTGTATATAAGAATTGTTTTATTTTCATTACAGTATCCAGAATCCTCCATTAAATTCAGTATAGTTTTGATTTCTCATGTCTAGTAATTACTTTTTGGCAACCAGCGACATTAAGCTTAATAAGGCCTTACTATGTCTAGGCAATGTGGAGCTTATATACTAGTGCAAAGATCATTTCCATAGGTAAAACAATTTGTTTTCCCCAAAATTTCCATCTAAGTACTTTGTAGAGAATTTTTTTAATCTGCTGACTCATCACATTGTCCAAAAACATGATCCCAATGACCCCAATTACCGCCTTCTTTCTTATCTCATCGCCAGCATCTGCTATTTACCTGAGGAAAAATCATATAAAGCTTACTTGAGGTTTAAACATATTTTTGCAAGCATTTCCTTGCAAAAGTCCTGACCTTTCTGAATGTTTTGCAGACTTGGAAACCGTATATATTTCTCCCCATTGTTCCTTTGTAACCTGTCTTTCCATTCTCTTTTCCCAGTCTTTTGTAACCCCTTCTGATTAATTCATATACTTATCATGCAATATTTTATTCATTCTGCTAATTAAGCCTTTTTAACAGCAGCTGATTTTACAGACTCAACTAAAATCTCTCCTAGAGCTGGTCTTTCACTTAACACTACCCTATCTATTTATCCTTCACTGTACTCTATCACTGTCTGACAGGGACGGGTAGTTACAATCTGCAGTCCAAACACCTGCTTAGTCTTATCCCATGTTATTACTTTTCCTTTCCTGAGTTATTTGCTCCCAATACATTGATTCATTTGCTAATTTCCTCCAGTAAATTCTAGCCCTGTCTTGCCAATGTTCTATACCCTTACCTGCTGATACCCCGTTGATGAAATTGCCCTTCTGCATTCCCATGTTGTCTTCGTTCTCAGAATACTTTCTGCTACTTTGTGAGTATAGTATTATTGTTAGCTTCCTTAAGTATTTGCATCCAAAATCCAAGTCTCTGTTCATCTCTTGAATTCCCACCATTTCATCATCATCATCATAATCATCATTTCCACTTCTGCTTGAGTGATATATATGAACCTTAACTGTGCAGTTATATAGTACCCCTTTAAATTAGATAACCACAAAAACATCATGTTCAGTGGAATAATAATCTCACCCCATTTAACTCTTGGCCTCCTCCCAGATGAATTCTTTAAACTCTGTTTATCATTTGCAACTTCTCTGCTGTTTTATAAAAAAAATTGCTTTGTTTGTATATAAACTAAAGAGACAAACTATTTTCAGTGTTTGTACTTTACTGTTCATGTCCATATTTAGGAGTTTCCAGTTTCTCACTTTTTACATTATCTTTTCCTTTGTTTCTTCCCACATATCATTAAGTGCCAGATAAGAATCATTTTTAGTCCATATAATTTAATACGTCATATTATCATGTTCCCATAAGCGTGATTATTGCTGAACCCCTTCATATACGGGTACATAGTTTACTGCTACACCCTTTGTTTTATTATCATTAATTTAACATCTAAAATACTTGAAACTGTCCAAAACTGTTTCACAACACTGAAATGACCTTTACTGGAAAGAAGTACAAATTATTATCATCTGCATATAAAGTTAACTTTTGTCAGTGCTTCTTAGTTGTCTTAGTTTGTAGTTTGTACTTTGGAGTCTTCTCAGTTCCTTTTTAGTTTTGTTAGTTCCTGCCTACTTGCTTGTCCGAGAGGAACCAACCCACCTTAACTCTCGCCTTTGACCCTTCTTATATCCAACTTATTAGCAACCTTATTTGTACTATTATTCTGTTAGAGAATGCAAAAGCTAACGTTGCCCTAGTCATAAAATCTCACCTGACTCTACTGAGTGCTTAGTCTGCCTCAAAACTCAACAAAAATTGAAGCATTTTCTCCTGCTCATAATTGTTCTCCTAATGTTGCTGAATGTTTGCATCCACTCAACAAAACCACATATGTCCATATCTATCAATTTGTCATTCTCTTAAACATAAATATATTATAAACATAGTATAAAATTGAAATGGGTCTTATGAGGTCAGATTTGAATGGTCTTTGCCTTTTTTTAAGATGCTGGTAACACCCCCCCCCCCCCCCACACACACACACACACACACACACACCCTTTTTTAAATATTATTAAACAAAACGTTCCAGATCTTTATCATTTTCTTCCAAATTTCAACAGGAGTGTCCTACATCCCTGAATACTTCCATCTTGATTAATTACACATCACTATTTTCCTCATGACGTCCTGTCTTAGCTATTTAATTGTTGAGCCTAATCTTCCTCTAACATTGGTATAATAAAGTCTTACATAAAAATGTACTTTTGTGCCTTTTCTTGATTTCCCCATGCCTCTGCTTTCTACAGATTTCTATAACATTTCCACACTATCTCCAATAGCTGGTAAGTTACTTAATTAAAGAAGTCATCCCAAAAAAGTTCCAGATGCCATAAGGTGTTATCTGTGTAAACTGGAAGTATACAAAAAAAGTTATTATAGTCTTGAATGTTAACTAATTGTATGTGACTGCTTTAAAAGTTCACCCTGTTACAGACAAATGATCTCAAATTCCATTTAGGTTGTTGCAATTATTGCAGCTTGGATGCCTAAACAAATGTTCCACCCAACTTACAATGCTAAGAAATGTACTAGATTGGACTCTAACAGCTCTTTCTCCACATCACCAGTTGAGATAATATCAGACCATGTGTAAATGTGCATGTAATTTTGAAAACTGCACGGACAGACTGTCATTAGTAGAATGTGGTCATGGGTATTTGCATCACTTATACAGCCTCCTCTTCTGTGGAACAAGTGCACACTCCACATCCTTCCCAGAGCCATATTTTATTTGGTCCACCCTGACCACTCCTTTCAGTTGGAGGTGTGTAAAGCATTCAGGTTATGTAGTCCTTATCCTGACTGAATATGGTACATGTGCTCCTTCAGTGGCTCCAATGAGAATGAGACATCTATGATAAAGACAAATCTTGGCACTGGGTTACTTATTCAACTGTGACAAATACGATGCAAAACACATAGAAAAGGGACAGCCTTTTGCCATTTCTTACATGCCCATACTGATCATCTTAAATGTATAATTAAATTCTTAGGGCCAGAAGATTAACTTCAAAATTGGAACATTTTAAACAAGAAGTTCAATATATTTGTAAGAAATTGTATGCCTGGGGCATGATAAATCAAACGTAGTAACTACAGTAAAGCATGTCTCTAATGAACCTGAATTATGTATGACATAGTTAGAAAAATAAAAATGATTTTGTAAGAGATAATCAATATGCATATTGACTTATAGTTATAAACCTTATTGAATTATTGAAACTATTTAAAAGCATTAGAATATTTTATTATGGGATGACCACTTAAAAAAAGTTACTTCCAGACACATTACAAATGTTATACTTGTTTGGCATATGGTTATGTGTAACAGGAACAAGTTTGTACAAGTACAAGTTTTTGTAGTGCGTCAGTATCTGACATAAGTTTGTAGGTTCATTGGTACTTAGTAGGTTATTGATCTGTAAGGACCTTAAGAGTAACCTTACATTCTTTTTGTAGGTTTTAGCCCTTATATTTTGCATACAAATAATCCAGGGATGGGTTGAACAAGGGATATATTGGGACATTTACATACCTTCCTCCCCGCCATCCATGAGGGACTGGAGTGCTAAACCGGAGCTCAGAGTGGATTTGTCACCAGCTGTTTGTATGGAACAAGCTGTCTTGGAGGATTTGTGGTTATCCATCCATTCATCCAAATTAAGTTTGAATAGATTCAGAGAAGTACTTTGCTTTATGTGGAGTGGAAGATGGTTCCATAAATGTGATATTCCCTGTGATACATAATTATCCTTCCAACATTTTCTATTTATTTTGCAAAAGATATTGAGATCCCTTGAGAGGGTGTTCATGATACCATTGGACTTGTGAATGTGTAATAGGTCTGACAGAATAGGGTCTCTTGAAGCTTTATTTGTGAATCAGAGGACACGTCACCATACCCTGTATGATACTGTGATGAGGGGGAAGGCTTTGAGACAATCTGCATTGCTTTTATGATTTAAGCCCTGAACCATTTAGTGAGGAAAATGTTGTGGTCATTCCAATTGTGACAAGTGTTTGGACAGGTTCATACCAAGCGGAGTATTTTATACTTAATGATCAGACTAATGAGTGCAGAGTACAGTGGAATGATTACATCCCTGGAGCTGGATGCAATACCTTTAGATATAAACTGTGTGATGGAAAAATGACTTCCTTACAACAGTGAATATGTGGTGATCAAAGGTGAGTTACCTGATAAAATATGTTCCCATATTCAGTCTTCAGGGGTGTGCTGTCAATGTGATAATTACAATGGAATTGATGCTTGAAGAATGATACAATTATACACTTCTTGGTATTTAGTTTTAATCCATGGTTTTGTCACACACTATTTGTATGGGGCAGGTTGTCTTGGGGGATTTTGGTGTCCTCTGCATAGATTATGATGGTACCAAGTTTACAGTCCTCTGCAGACTTGGTCTGTCACAAACCCTTTACATTAGCTTTGACCTTCGAGAAGTAAGTCTCAAAGAGAAGGGGATAGAAATGAACCATGGGGTACGCCGCTAGTGACAGTTCTTTTGGAGGAGGTACAGCCACTCCCCCTAAATTTCTGGGTCCCATTTGTGAGACAAATTACTATTTAATGAGTTACAAAGGGATTTACATTTAGCTGGGAGAGTTTATCAATGTTACCTGAATGTGGGATGCTTTCATGAGGTGTAGATATGTTGTGTGCACTGTTTTGTTTTTCAGAGAAGTCAACCAAGTTAAGTAGACAAGATCTGCCGTTGATGAATCTGAACTAGGTTGGGTTGAGAGTCTGTATGTGCCCTGTAGCCTTACTTATTAATTCCACAAAGGATCATTTCCATAGCCTTGCAGATGAGACTGGTAAGACATACATGTCTGTAATCTCCCAGATCTGCTGAATACCCATCTTTGTGTAAGGGAATGACTGTTGCTAGCCTCCATTCACTTGACATCCAGACTGTTTTGAGTGTTTTGAGGCTGATATTCAACAGCTTTCATGCTGGGGATCAGAGGTTTCATGTTTTAGTTTGACCAGGAGATAGCCTGGTATATTATCCAGATCCATAAATGTAGTCTTCCCTGGCCCTTAGATAAACCTTGAGGACTTGTTCTTGGGAGATTTCAGGGAAGGTATATATATGGGTATGTAATCAGATAGTATTGTATGGGACAGATGGTGAAATTTGAGCTAAGTCTGTGTACCAGTATATTGACTATGTTCTCTGGGCCCAAGTATGTGATATCAATTAGTAAAAACACAAAAAAGAACCCAAACTTGTAAAAAATATAAAAATGAAACTCCTGCAGATCACGCCAGTCACTTGAAGGTATATTTTATTCCGTTAGCGCTTTCATGCATACAATCAATGCACTTCTTCAGACGGCCATATCAAAAAAACAATTTTCCTTATATACCCAAACCCACCAATACATTGTTAATTACTTAACCAATTAATCAAACAATTAGTACATTAAAGAACCATAAACCTTAAAATATAATATGTGTGAATACACAACCATTAACTTCTTTGTTGATAATAAATAACATACTATATTTTAAAACCAAACATTATTGATTGAACTATTTTATAAAAGTATTTTATAAAGGCATTTTATAAAAATAATATCACTTTTATCTCTCCAAAGCTCTTAACTTCAACAAACACTTCACAGAACACATTTCATTTATGCCAGGGTAGACATAAGCTTCGGTTTTAAATTGCCACAAGAGCTCTTGCTCCTCAAGTTTAAGGTGCCAAGGACCACCCCTGGGATTTGTATGTACCTTTTGTACTACATTAAACCAGAAACTGTGGTCTGGAAATTCTAAAATGTGCTTAGCTAGTGCGTTTGTGGTTGTACCTTTAGATATGGCATATATATGCTCATATATCCGTTGTTTTAATTGACGTTCTGTTTTCCCTAAATAGAAAACAGAACAAAATTTACATGAGGCTAAATAAACCACCCCAGATGTCTCACAATTGTACTTTTCCTTGCAATAATATTTTTGCCCTTTTATTTCAAAGGTAGAACCTGTTTTTATATATTTGCAGTACCTACAGCGTCCACATTTAAACATACCTTTGTTTGGCTTATAATTAATAGTAGGTGATTCAAATAAATTCTTAAGGGACGGTGCTTTCTTGTATACCAAAACAGGTTTAGAACCTAAAGTTGATTGTGAACTAGGACTGTTAGAGAATAAAGACCAATTATTAACCAATATTTTCCTAACATATGATGTCAAATCATTAAATTGAGTTAGAAAACTAACATTATAGTTAGTTGCAGGTTCCTGACATATAGAAATTTCTTCGTTATTATGGTCATGTTCCAACATTAAAAAGTTGTTCGATGTATTACTGACTACTAACAAAGGACCCAGTTGACCTGTCTGTCTTTTCAAAGTCACTTCATTAATAATAGAATGTATTAATCTCTTAGGATAACCTCTATTTACAAACATTTTAAATAATGTGTTACATTCTTTTAAAAACAGCTGGTCCGTGCTACACATACGTGATGCACGAACAACTTGGCCTTTAATAACACCCCTTTTCTGAAAAAAGGGTGAAAACTACTAAAATGTAAAAAGGAGTTACTGTAGAATGACTTCCTATATATGCTAGTGTCGAACCTATTATTAACAACATCCTTACTAATAAAAATGTCCAAATAATTAAAGCTGATTCTTCATATAAATATGTAAATTTTAAAAAAGAAGAAAATGAAGACATTACATCAACCAAAACCTTTGCTTCGGGTTCACTACCTTTGATTATCATAAAGATATCATCTTGATACCGGGTATACCAGATAACCATCCTCTTATAAAGGACATGTGGAAATAGGAAATTATGCTCCCAAAAAGCCATTACGCTGTTTGCAAAGCTCCCCCCACATGGGGAGCCCATTGCTACACCATTTTTTTGCAAATATATTTGTTTCTTAAACATGAAGAAATTATTGCTCAAAATAATCTCTAATAAACTGATAATTAAATCTATATCAGTACCAATTAAATGTTTACTGATTAAAAAGTCTCTAACCCACTCTAACCCCAAATCATGGGGTATTGATGTATAAAGATCCTTAACATCTGCTGTTAAAAATCTTAAATCAGGTTCAAACTCAATATTATTAAGATGTTTAAGAACGAACCAAGAATCACGACATATTTGGTCCTCAGTCTTTAGTGCTTCCTTTAACCGTTATCTACCCATTTGGCACAAGCATATGTTATAGACTGTCTACCATCTATAATGGGCCTAAAAGGGGGATTATTCATGTTTTTATGTAACTTCAGTATACCAAAAATTACAGGCAATAAAGGTGATGGCATAGTTAAATAATGGTAAGTTTCCTGGGAAATGCTACCCTCTATAAACATTTCACTCAACATGTCTTTAATTCTCTTATAAGATTGATTCAATTCATTAATAGACACTTCTTCATAATCATCAGAACGAAGCATTTCAACCATTCTATTGTCATAATCTTCATTGTCCATCAATATTGCACCTCCACCCTTATCGGGCTTCATGACACGCACACCTGAGCATTTAACCATTGTTATAAAATCATTTTCGTGTTCATTTATCTTATATTTTAACTTTTCATCCCTATATAAAGCTCTACTATGCATATCAGTTATTTTTTCAAATAACGCTATGTTAGGATCTAAAGGTGGATTATAAAGACTTGAAACATATTCAGAGTTCATAATTGTTGAACAATTGTTAAAAATATATTGAAAATTTAGCTTACGTGTATATAGCCTTAAATCACACAGCACTTTAGCTAAATCAGGTTTTGGTCTAGGCACAAAATTAAAACCTTTAGCCAAAAAGTCCACAAATTCCTGTGTTGGTACAAAAGAGGGAGAGAAATTGTATAAATTAAAGTCAGCAGATGAGGAAGAACTAATGTTCATAGCGCAGGGTACAAATTCAAAATTTACCTCTTGCGCTTGTAGTATTTCCGTTTGAACTGGGGACGTTTGTTCCAGTTGGAATTCTTCTTCGCCGCATTTGCGTAGGTAGTCTGAAAACCCTGATGATTCTGAGGGGTTTCATTTAAAGAGTCATTAGATTGAACAGTACGTTGGTTCTTGTTTTGGATCCTTTCACTACGCCTAACTTGCTGAACTCCGGCCGATGGTGTTGATCCAACTGAAACGGAAACCACTTCATCATGACGCTCTGTAGAGTTTCCGTTACCATTGGTGACTGAAATGCTTCTGTTACGATTGGTTGGAGGATCGGGATAGGCAGTACCTTGCACATAAGCTACCTTATCCCTATTAATTTTAAGCCTCAATTAGTATTAGCACACTGCACAGTGTTGGGCATTGTTTAGGAGATTTCTAGCATAATTAAAGAAGGCTTTGTGGTTATCCTTTGACTGAGTGGCTATTATTAATGCATATATGGCTTTGGTTGATTTGTTCTTGGTCTGGTGTTTTTTGTTTAGTTTAGCAAGAGATGTTTTGGCAACTTGAGAGTTTGATTTATTTTTGCATGCAATACATTTTTTTTCTTTTATTGTAGAGCCGGTTTATATTTGGGTTCCACCATATGGAGGTTCATTTTTGAATTTAGTAAAACATAACCAAGTTCTGAGCAGATAGTAGCCTATTCAGCAAAAACATTGCTGCTGTACAAATGCTGCATACATCAGTGTGCCACTAATAACATTGTAAGTAATGGGATACAGCTGGATAAACAGTCTAGTTAGGACATGCAGATGGAGAATTTGTGTGAGACAATAATTGGGAGGTCATTAATGAGGTATGCACATATGAATTTGTGTGGGGGTCAGCATACAGTGGCTGCGGCCACTGCAGTAAATCTGCTGTATACAAAACCTACACAGCTGCAAAGACCAATGTTGCCAGTGCTGGTGTCTGGTAACCCAAATGCATTTCATTTTGTTGAACTCACTTCATGAACTGCATTACTTACTGCAGCTGTGTGTTTTGTCTTTGGTAAGGCTGCAGTCCTGGGATTGAATCACTCACTTACAAGGTGTTTTATTGTGAGCAAGTTGCTTTAGCAGTCAGTGCTCCATGGATTTGTCCCATAAAAAATAAATAAATACACATTTGCCTACATAAACTGACTTTCCATGCACAGGTATACTAGTATGTCTCTCTCCATACTTTCAGCAAGATAACAGACACTGCTATAGAGAAGGGACCCTGATATGATTAGTGTTGTAAGGCATGATTGTGCTTCTTTTCTGTGTTATGGCAGAGGCAAAAGGGAGGGTGGTTGGGAATACTTACACTGGATATTAATTCTCTGTGTGGCCCTGATAAGATGACTGTAGCATGATGTAGCTGTAAATGTGTCACTGGCAGCATCAGACAGGAACGCATGATTCATAGTAAAATTAGGATCCTGACAGCTGTAATGTAGCTCAAGGAACACCTTGAAGATAAAATGTGTTTATGTTCCTGGTTCCAGGTTTTGTCATTTAATATGTATCTTGCAGTGGCTACACTGCATGTGATGTCGATACTCACTGCTGTTGTATCACACATATAACACTTAGGTACGTGTGAGTATTGTGTATATAGAGAGTAATATAACTCAAAAAAACAACTTTTCATCAAAGCCAAATGCTCCTGCTTCAACACAGGATATATCACAGAACACACTACCCCCTGTCTCCGTTCTCTTCTCCTCTCCCACTATTACTGAAGCTTGACCCACTTTAGAATTTAATGCAAATATTGTACGTTACACTGTGCTTGTTTACTATAATATACATATACTGTTTTTCTATGTAAACTAACATGAACTACTCTGTTAATGCTTGCATTATGGCCTTTTTTGTTTGTTAATGTCTTGTATTTCACCTAGGCTGGGCCTGAAATTGGTCAATATTGATCAGTGCACTACCCTGGTAAACAGATATAAATAAATAAGTAAATAAATATGATATATCATTCTGTGTCTGTGTCTGCCCTTACTCTCACAGGGGGGCATCTATAATTGATTTATTGTGTCATTGTGACAGACAGTGGTGCAGCTTTGTGTACTTCCCACTGTTCTGCTGTTAGTGCCACTGTTAGTTTTGCAGGCCTGACATCTTGCTCCTTCCTCTTGTCCATCTGTATGTCCCTGCTCTGAACAAAGCTTAGCCACTTATAGGGCATCGATATCTTCCCATAGCCCTTGTCAGCACCTGGCATCTTATGTGTGCTAAATTGTTGTCCTTGTGGTTCCAACATGCTTATCTTTGGTAAAATGTATATCTGACTCTATACTGTACCCTGCTCACTAGCCTTAATCAGTTTTTATCTCACCTGTGACTTATCTGACTTATCTGGTGCTTTTCAGTATTGTTCTATCTTATAATTTGTCCCACCTATCATTTGTATGCAGGTATTTTCTTTGGCGTCCCTGCTATGATCTGTTCCATATTCATAGGAATGTCTGCATCTCATTTATGTTACTGTGCATATGCACAGTATTTGGCTGACTCTGTACATTATTCAGTAGTATTCCCCATAGCCGTCCACATTCTGGAACAACTGCAATGTTCGCCTTCTTCTGCTTGTGCAACTCTCATGTAGACTACATGGCACTTCTCTGAATCTCTTTCTGTGCACTCCATATTAACTCATTTTATATGTCTTATACTACACACAGTGTGTAACATTATCTCCCTCCTCACTAAGGTCACTGGAGGTTACTTGTTTAGCGGTAGCATGAAGAGAAGCTTTGTAGAAGCTGTAGCTTCAGTGATAACATGCACTGGTGGATTGGTTAGTTAACGGTTAAAAACATCACTTGGAGCTAGCAGCAGACTAACACATCCCTGAATTTTTTACAAGAAAATGCTCAGATAAGCAGCAAGAATGCTTTCATTTAGTTTATTTATTTATTTATTTATTTATTTTCTAATTTTTTGTTGGCTCCCCTGTTCCCCATCTGGGTTTAGGGTCATCTACTGTTAAAGATACCTATTCATTCTCACTACAGGGTAAAAACAGAAGCTGACACAATACAGCACCTTTTTTTATGTGCCATATCCACAAGCCTCCCTATGCCTGATGTGCCGACACATTAATATACTTAATAGAGATATACTTCTTTGGGGTCATAGTTGCTGGTGCCCACAAAGTTTGTCTGCCAGCCAGTTTGCACACTAAAATGTTTTGCAAACCAGGATGAACTACAGGTTCTGCACAGATGTCTCATATGTTCTTCAGGGAAAAGGTGGACTATCTATGAGCTGTGAGCCTGTGTCCCCAGCAGTAAAGAAGGATGTGCTGTCCTAGGCAATTTGTTCATTTCCTGATAGATTTTTAATATTGTGTGCAGCAGCAGTAACACAAAAGTGCTTTCTAATGCCTTTCAGCTCCAAGTGTTTGCAGCTTAAACTCATTAGTCATCATCATCTTCATCATCATCAACCCTCTTTTTCCCATTTTCTTCATGGGGTCAGGATGCCGTGCCATCTGTTTCTCTCAGTTCAATACCATTCTCCTGCCTTCTTCAAAACTCATGCCTGACTTTCGCAAATTTAGCAAAAATCTACTTATTTGCTAGATGGCCTCGTTTTCTCTTGCCTTCTTCCTGTCTGTCCCACATCTCCTCCACCAGATTGTCTTCTGCTTTTCTACACGTGTCCAACCCACCAGGATCTGTTTTCTTTGAGCTTCTCTGCAATTGGAGCTACTTTGCCTTTGATCAGTTGTCCTCATTTCTTCTTCTGTGCCATAGTGTGTATCCTAACACCTGTCTTAGGCACTTCATAATATTCACCTCCATGACCTCTAGCGTCTTCAACGGCCATGCCTTCACTGCTCAGATTTCTGTACCATACAATAGTACTGGTTTGCTCCATTGTTTTGTAAACCTTACTTTTCAGCTTCTTTGGCATTCTTCTGTCATGCACTACCCCTGACAAACTGTGTCAAATGGCTGCAGCCCCTCTGATTCTAGCTTTGACCTCCTCAATCAGACTTCCCTTCTCAACCACCCCTCCCAGATACCTGAAGGTGCTAACCTGTCCCACTGTCTTCCCTTCTGTCTCAGTGTTGAGCTTCTTCTGATTTCCCTCATTTGCTGCCCTTACCACTGACGTATCTGTACTCAGTTTCATCCCATGTGCCTTCGGTTGTGCATTCCATTCCCCGATCATTTGCTGGCCTTGTTCAGTCTGCTTATAATACTACTGCCTGCATGCATTAGCTTTCCTGATCAGTCCCCTCTGATCTGTTTGCTAATGTAGTCCATCACTAGTGGAATCAGAGCAGAACCCTGGTGCACACCCACCCCCACTGGAAACCCCTCTGTGAGTCCAAACACTGTTTGTACATGAGTCATTGGGTCCTTGTACATAGTCTACTCCAATTCTAACAATGTTTCTGGGACTTCAAACCATAACAAAACTGTCCAAATCAGCTTTCTTGGGACCTTCTAATATGCTTTCTCCAAGTCTAGGAATGTCCAGTTGGACTCTTTCCTCATCTCTAGCTTCTTCTCATGTATCTGTCTCACTGCAAACATTGGGTCAATTGTACTGCATCCTGATCTGAATCCGAACTGCTCATCTACCATCTTACTTTGTACTACTCTTCATATGTATTAGTCACCCGCTCCAGACCTTTCATGCAGTGCAACAGGAGTTTGGTGCCTCTCTACTGTCCAGAGTTGTGAATGTCTTTCTTCTTGTACACTGGCACTAGTATGCTTATTCTCCAGTCATCTGGGATACTCCTTTCTCCCCGTACTACTATGAAAACCCACAGGAGCTTTCTCTCCTGTATCTCTCCCAATGTCTTTATCATATCTGCCGTGACCTATTTGCTGCTTTCCATTATTTCATTGTCCTCAGTGCCTTTCTTACTTTTTTAAGGTAGGGTCCTTCTTTTCTTTCATTATAGGCTGTGTCTGGGGCAATACAGCTTCTGAGGACTTGTCTTCATTCAGAAGCTGCTGGAAATACTCCTTCCATCTGCCTTTGATGTCCTGTGGGCTGGTGAGCAGGCTGTTGTTGGCATCTCTTTTGAATGGTATCTGACTGTCTTCTTTATTTTTCTGTCTTTGCTTTGCAACCTCATAAAGTTTCTTTTTGCAATTCACTCTATTTCCTTCGGCATCCTAGCTTTCAGAATCTGGTAGAGTGCTTCTGACTCCTTGTTATTTGCTATTGCAGCTCCTTCCTTAGCCTCTTTGTTAGCCAACCAGTATTCTCTCAGCCTAGTTCATCTTTACTACTTCCCACATTTTTCTGCAGTCCTTCTTTCTTTTGATAACTTCCTGGACTTCTGCATTCCATCACCAGCTTTCCTTATGTACATTATTTCCATACATGGCTCGGCAGCATATCTCTTCTGTAGTACTCACACATCTTGTTTTGAGGAGCTACCATTCTTCTTCAACTCAAACTATTTCCTCTTCTTCCAGAGGTGCTAATGCCGTGAGTAATTCCTTGAACTCCTGTGCTTTCTCTCCAGTCATCTTCTAGGTCTTCAGCCTAGTCTCTGTTGATCTTAGAGCCTCCTCTGACCACTGCTTGCAGCTGATTTTGGCAAATAGTGGTTTATGCTGTGGATTGACTGTTTCACTGGAAATGATGTTGCAGTCACTGATCCTACCCCACTGCCCTTTCTTTACTAGGAGGAAGTCTACCTGAGTTGCATGTTGGCCATTCTTGTATGTGATCTTATGACTGTCTCTCTTACTGAACCATGAGTTGGCAACCATCAAGCCATTTGCAAGACAGAAGTCTAGAATGGCCTCTACTTCTTTGTTCCTGTTGTCCCACCCATGTGGACCCAGGATGTCCGCATATCTTTTTCATTCAGGTCACCTATTATCAACACCAATTCATGTTGTCCTGATTTATATAGAAAGTCCTGCAACTGCTACCTGAATGCACTTTTTTCCTCACTATCACAACCCTGCTGTGGGGCATATGCTGAGATTATGACTAATGCCCTATCCTTACATTGGAGTCTGATTCCCACGAGTCCATCACTAATTCTGATGACCTCTCTCACTGTCTTCTGAAGCTACTCTTTCTTTCTCTCTCTCTGTCGCTCACTACAATACCCACATCATTTCTAGTTTGTCCTACTCTGAGTAACAGACTTCTATATCCTGCTGCACTGCCCTTCCATATTGTCTCTTGGATAAACAGAATGTACAACCTCCTCCTTACCATAATGTCATCCACTAACAACATGCATCCTTTCAGGGAACCTACTTTGAGTATAGCAATTCTTAGTTAATGTTTGGCAGTTTCATTGGTTTTACATCCAGCTTTCACACAACAGCACTATCCCAGGTAACCCAAGCGGGGCAAATGGATACTGGATAGCCAGTAGTTTATTGACCCAGGGCTGCTGGGCTTTATGGTGGGCACACACAGGCCAATAAGGGCGCATACACCCATACTACCTTTAGCATGGGTCCCTGGCATAGGTCAGAATAGGCCGTGTCCTCAATCTACTTAGCACTGGTAACTACCCATGACCGTTTCAATGACATTAGTCAACACAACCAAATCACTACAGACAATTTTTACACTGTCGAGTGGTTAGCCCTAACATGACACAAAGTCTGTGATCCATGTTCTGCTATATTGAGGATACAGTGCACCACAGTTAATGCCCAAAGAGATTGGTATATGCAACTCTTCCCCTTTATAGGCAACATTTAGAGTATGTGCTGCTGCCCATAGCAGTTGATAGTATATAGTTTCATAAAATTACTCTTTTATGTGTGGAAAATTTAGAAGTACTAATTTAAGCACTCTGCAGCTTAGACTATATTAAAAAATAAAACAATACAAATGTAGAAGTAGCATCTGTAAATGCACAGGGAAAGACTGAAAAATTAAAGAAACTTAAGACACTGTAAATGAAGTACGAGAGGAAAAAGTAAATATTCAGAAATCTCAGCTGTACCGATTTTTGCTTCATATTTTTGGTCTGTTCCTAAAATTTGTGTTTTTCTGACAACTCATGGAGGTTTGAAGTCAGTATATAATGAAACACATTTGAGGTTCAGGCTTCATATCCTTCAGAAAATGCATGCACGTATAAGACCTACTATTCTAACAACTTTCTATGTTTATAAGAGCAATACTTAAAAATCTGTCCCTGATTTTGGGTCTTTGTCCCTCGATTACTTTTGTCTTTGCCCAGACTTCTTGTGCTTAGAAGTTGAGAATTATGCATATAGTTCAATATAATTACATTTCTATGTGCTGAAAATTTAGAAGTACTAATAGCTGACTGATCATGTTCCTTCTCGACCCATCGACATCACTTTTCTCGAGTGTTAAACAATTAAAAAAGAAGAGTGACGTCAGTTTTTCTGACGATGGAGTTTTCTTTTTTCTCCACTGTTGTATGACCTCGCAGTAGGTATATTTAAGTTCAAGGGGTGAGGTGGGGGGTGTAGCAAAAATACTTACCTCTGAGATTTGGTGAAACTGTTCAGTTTTTTCCCTCTATCAGACAACACTTATTTATTTATTTTACATTTGTTGAACAGGATAATCCGACTGGATACATGTCCATTTTTAGTGGCGGCCCGGGGAGAAAAGCTCCAAAAGTCAGTACACAAAGTTATCAAGACAATACTTTAAACATAATACACCGATAGCTCTCAAGTAATAGTAATATTATTTATGAAAGTGCTGTTGATAGCTCTGAATGATCATTGATAGACTTATTTCGGATTAGTCTTATTTTATACACTTGCTGAGTAAATACATAATGATGGAATGAGTCACTGGAACTAAGCACCTGGCCAGAGGAAAGTATCATAATAATGCATCAGATGAAACAAAAGTTTAATTTCATTAGTGTGGTTTAACTTAAAGAAAAGTGTTGAAGACGCACCAAAAGACTGTCGCTATGAAACTGTTTTGGATTGTAAACAGCTACTCTGTAGGCAAATCTTGTAACCCATTTATGTATCTTTGAAAGTCTGGTGGGCATATATCAGATGGAGTTTGAATTTTGTTCACTATAATGCCCCACCCATGTTTAGCAATGTGATTGTGTTTTGAATTCACAGTTTAAGAACAGAGACTTTCTATAGACTGCAGTATATTGATAAAACCTTTGTTTTTTAATTGAAAAACAAGTAGCAAATATATATATATATGTATACATATATATTCAATCCCACAAAATGTTCTATTAAGTAACTTCTTCTTGATGGCATCTCATCCAAAACAGCTGAGATAAATAGCTGCATTAATTCATGTTTCAGTAAGAATATCCAACAAATTTCCGAGTGTGTTACTGATAATATCATCATCATGTCATTCTCTGGCATATTACTGAATGTGAAGTCTGCGTTCCACAGTGTCAGTGTGACATATGGAGCACTGATGTACCACTTAAGTGAACTACATCCGTAAGGATTTAGGTAATGTAACTACAGCATTATACTAATTTGTCACTGAAATATCTTGCATAAATACATCTTAAACTAAACAGCAGTCATTCATGTTGTTATGAAGTAGGCTACACCTTATTAGGTCATGACTGGTCAAAGGCCCTCCTGGCTGCTGGCACACCAGAGTCAGAACAAGAGATAAAAGCCGATGCAGGATTGACAGCATGGCTGAGGAAAGCTCATGAAAAGCTGAATAACATAAACTGAAATGGTACTTTACGTTTTATGGTTAGATCAGGCCACTGGTTTTGTGCCAAAAGTATGGCAGTGATGGAGTGTGTCACTTATTATTTTTTGAAGCAGAAGGCAGACTAAATATAATTCATTTCATATGAAGCCATAGCCTGGAGGGAAGAGAATGATAAATGTGAAATATTGCAGACTTTTGTAACAGGAGAGGAGACAGTGGTCCCCTCTGCTGAAAGAGGTGTATTGCCTTAATGAACTGAAGATGTCACAGCCTATAGGCTAAGTAATGAAATGGCCTTTTAAAGTAAGACTTGTAGAGTCTTATTCAATTTGAATGTTTTCTAGATAGATTACGCCGAGCAATGAGAAATAGCAAATCTTGATGTTTGCTGATAACAGTCAACCATTGCAGATGCCTAAAAGCACTAAACTGTAAAGTTTTTAAATATACACATGCTTTTAATTTTGTTCAGCTGAAACAGATATTAAGAGATTTCATTTTGTTTAACTAAAATGGATAATAAAGAGACTATAATATAAATACAGAAAAACCTGTGTAAAACTATACAAACTTAAGTAGATTTTTAAGACCAATAATGCCATCTCCAGTAAATACTGTGAAAAAAAATGTAAACATCCATAGCAATGAGCAGTCTAGTATTTCAGAGTGTGTCACCCTCCTGAACCATGTACTCTTTACTCAGTGACAAAAGTCTCAGAAAGGAATGTTTTGCACTTTCCTTAGAAATAATATGCTTTTGTGTAATGGAAGAGCTGTTCTTACTGGAAATGTTTCAGAGCCTGCATGCTTCTGTTTTGTTCTCCAGTAACAACAAGTAGACACTGCTAGTTGGCCTTCTCTAAGTTCCATCATAGCATTGTGTCGGTTCAAAGTGGCAGCTGTGTCTTTCCTACACAAGAGTAGCAGTAAGTCTTAAACTGGGCCAGCTTTAATAATGCTCACTACAGTATAAACAGCAAACAAGAAGCGTCTGGTGATCACAGTTTTGTTTACTGTTTTATGTTTAGTCCATAGATAAGCAGAATGATAGATACATCACAGGCTATTTAAAAAAAGAAACCACAAAAGCAAAAACAGTAGTAACAACAGTAGGGCACTATAAAGTTCAAGCAACAAAGGAAGTTGCAGAGTCGTCTTAAGCTGTGTGTTGATGTCTTTTCTTAGAGAATGGGCAAACTGAACATCAGAACCCTGACTGGAGAACAAATGTTCTCCAGCAGGGTATTAATGTACAAGTAATGCCCACTGAAAAACAAATCCACTGCTTCATGGCAGCATATCAAGCTGCCCTGGAGCTCGGAATGAAAAAAAAAAAATAACGTCCGCCATTATTTTACAGTCGCTAAGCAATGCTTTGTTTAGGGAGTGTAAATATATTTAAAAAAAAGAAAGCTAAAAAACAAAAGTGTGTGTGTGTGTGTGTGTGTGTGTGTGTGTGTGTGTGTGTGTGTGTGTGTGTGTGTGTGTGTGTGTGTGTGTGTGTGTGTGTGTGTGTGTGTGTGTGTGTGTGTGTGTGTGTGTGTGTGTGTGCGTGTGTGTGTGTTTATGTCTGTGAAAGTGAGATTGACTGAGCTGCTATTGTACACTCGCTAAGCAGCGCTTTTGCTGTTTTGCGAATGTAAAAAGGAAGTGTAAGAGAAAAAAGTGTGCGTGTGTGTTTCTGTTTCTGTTTGTGTATGTTTCTGTTTCTGTCCATGTATGTGAATGCATGCTTGCGTGCATGAAAGTGATGTGTGCGTGAGTGAAAGAGAGTGAAGAGTGAGAGTGATCGAGCAACAGCAGCACTGAGGAGGTTTATGTAAATCTCACCTCTTAGATCAAGTGGACTGGATAAAACCTATACTAAAGAGTGAACAAAGACTCAAAACAGGAACATATTCCTCTTTAAAAAAAATCACAAAGTTCCTTCAGTAGTAGGACTTGTGTTAGCATGAATCTTTCTGAAGTGCAAGTGTGTGTGTGTGTGAGGGGGGGGGGGCAGTGAGATGATGTACCACTGGCAGCAGCAAATAACAGGTTTGCATACCACTCGTCTTTTTAGCTCAAGAAATCTGTATAAAGCTCGAAATAAAGGGAGAACAAAAGCTCAAAAACAGAAATAGATTTTAACTGTTATACAAATTATAAAGTAAATTAAATAACAGGATTTGTGTTAACATGAATTTTCTGAAGGAAATAAAGTGTGAAAGTCAAATTATGTCATTATTTAATGACTTCAATCCCCAATGATAGGAAAGAAACTGCACATTATAGCAGTAAGGGACCAAAAAAGAAAGCAAATAGCTAGATATTTTTAAAAATGATATATTTTGGATGTAAAATGCTTCCTCTAACAGCATTTACATATACTACAGCAACTTTGAAACATTAGGTGAAGGAACTATTTTGCATCAAAAATATATAAAATAATAATAAAGTAATAAAACATATATAAATAAGTAAGTAAAACACAACAATTTTGAAGAGAACCCATTCCCTAAGCGCAATAATGCCCTCCAGGGTATGTGTTAATGTGTAATTAACACCCTTCCAGGGGAGTAGAGGCCCTCCACCTGTGGTATTGGGCCTCAGAACACTCTTAGGTGGGTGTTAATTACACATTAAAACATACCCTCTCAGTCATTATTGCTTGTTTAGTGTCCCAAGTAAGAGCTGTTTGTCATTGGTTAACCTCAAGGAGAAGAATAAGGTCTGCATCTTAGCAGCTGTTTTAACTCTAATTCTGTCATATATAAAACTTGCATTTACTCACAGACATCCTTCATTTCTGTCATATGTAACTAATACATCAGCATACATATTATTAGATGCGGAAAAGGAAATAAACACAAATAAGCAATGAAGTAGTGAAAAGAGCATTGGAGTTTCAAATGTGACTAATAGTAAATTCAGTCAGGGAGAACAACATAAAGTACAACAAATAAACTCAGAACTACTATAAACTTCAAAAGCTGTGTCTCTCCAAGAATCACAGTACTGATAAGTGTACTAACTTTAAGCAGCTGTGCTAAAGCTGCTTCCTAAACTTCATTTTTCTATCATGGGTCAAGCTAAAATGTATTAAACCATGAGTTAGTTGTGTTGATGACCAGTGCTATAATCCTTTTCATTTGGAAATGGACAGCTTAGATGTATTATGTAAACAGCTTATTGTCTGGACCTAGGAAACCAAATGACAACCCCTTTTGACTGAGGTGCCAGTCATCGCATGTATGTATTATAGATAATGATCACTTTTACTGCTGTCATTCAGGTGGCTGTGGCATTCCATACTATTCTGTAGAAATACTGGGAAAGAAAATTGATGTTTATGCCATGCAGAATTTAGGTCCATTTTATTTCTGTCCTCGGTTACCTCTGCCCAGACAGTGTTCTTGTTTTCTTTGGGTAAACTATCTAGAACATTCTAATGTCCATTAGAAAATGAGATTCACAAATAAAACCCCATTGGTTACACAGCATTTCAAAGGGATATATTAATGTACATAGAAAGACCACAGGAAAAACAAGATCACCTATTCATGACATTAAATATATATGATATGTTTAAAAGTTTTCGTTAAGCCAGCATTTGTTATTCACTTGCTAAATGCAGCTTCTGAAAAATAAATGAAGGCAGAGCTTCAGTCATATATGGGTGGCTGCACTGTGGCCATTAGTTGCACCTTCGACCATTCATCCTTTACCCTGGATCTCTCTGGTGTAGCACCTACAGCCACTATGGACCTCAGTTAGCAACATCCTCTGTGGCTGATGGTATCTCCTCAGTGGGCAAGGGAGACCCCCCTCTTGTTGGTCCTGGGAGAGGGAACATGAAAGGCTTTCCTGTTTTATCAAAATGTTGTGCCCATCCCTGCGGAAACAGCTGCTGCTATTAATAACACTGCTGGTCCAATTGTTCCTGTCAAACAGAAACAGAAAACTAAGCATGCATTTACTCCTCCTCAAATTTCCGTAGACAGGAGTCATTTACTAGGTCTGTCTCAAGCATTAATTTCTGGTTATTCTTGTAAAGTTGTTTCTGCTAAAAGAAAGGGGGGATGCCTCCTTTCCTAAAGAGATTCAAGACTCTAAATCTGAACAGGAGGGTGAAGGGAGAGATGCAGGTTTTTTACCGCAGATTTCTGATTCAGACCCAGAGGGGAGCTCAGTTTCTGACTCTCCGTGTAGGGGGTTATCTTTCTCTGAGACTATTTCTAGAATACAGCCAATAATCAACAAATCAAAAAAACAACCATCTTTAAACACTGGTATTTATTTAGGGCTTTCTTAGAATAAACAGAGCATCATCAGAATGAATAATAAAAACAAGGACTCCATTTAAATAACAAAATATCATGTGATCATGTACAGCCAATAACAAGCTGGCAATGATAATAAAAGTACATAAAACATTGTAAAAAATGTTCTTAAATAAAAACCTATGACATATGACTAACAATTTTGCTGCTCTACACCTCAAATCAATGTTGACAGAAATATATCCATTTAGGCCATGTGCCTTGAATTTATTTAATAATAATTGCCAAAAAAATTATAATATTCTAAAATGTCATCCCACCTCCTCTTTCATTAGGTACAACTTTTTTTCTAACACAAAAAACACAAATATTTTAAAATTTTCAAATTTCTGGGAATGATTGCTTAATACATTAGTTTTGCCCCCTTTTTTAATTGCATAATCATGTTTGCAAATTTGGCTCTTCAGATTCATTCAGGTTTATTCTCATTGCAGGTACATTTTTGACAGTCTTAACAGCACATCAGCCAATTATTCAAGGGTGCTTAGCATGAATGGTATACACAACTGTCTTAGAAAAGGTGTTGCTTATTTGGCTAGGTGAATGGTATGCCCTACATTTTCAAATGAATGAGAACTTTGCAGCAAAATTGTCATATGTTGTAAGTTTTTATTTAAGAACATTTTATGGAAGATTTTACAGTGCTTTGTGTTTTTAATTTTTAACATTACTGTTGTTACATGAATTTTTTTTACCATTGTCAGTTTGTTACTGTTGCATATGATCACATGATATTTTATTTAAATTGTTTCCTTCATTCTTTTCAAAACAGGTTTATTGTTTTAACATACAAGAGAAATATCATAACAATTTTATACAAGTAATTAAAAATAGATATGATTATAACATTCAACAAAACAACTAAAGTATTTACAAAGACATCCACTACAATCAGATCAATTAATTAAACTAAAATACCATGCTATTGAAATTAGGATTTTTTTAACAAATTTTGTAAATTATCCCATACAATATAATAAGATGTTTTTCTAGTTGTTCTTGACCTAATTGTGTTTATTTCCATATGGCACACTATATTCATAACATTTTTAAATTCATTGAACAAAGGAGGTGTATCTGAAATCCAATTTCTGGTTATTATTTTCCTAGCCACTGCTAGAATAGACCATAACAAGGGAAGCTTAACCTTTTAACACTTTGAGGTACAGGTGTGTTGAATAATATAAGAGATTTAGAAATAATGAAATTATCTGTAAAAAGAGCCTGCAAAAATTCATTAATTGACTTCCAGTATTCTTTCAATTTTATACAGTCATAAAACATATGAGCCCAGTCAGCATTAATTTCTACATTACATCTCTTACATAGATTATCTTTATTATTTATTTTATTCATCATCAAAGGTGTATAAAAGATCTATGTAAAATTTCCATGTATAAAGTCTCCAGACAATGGAAGACGTAGTTCTATAGGCAGATTCCAATATATATTGTTTATCTTGTTGATTTGGTGGGTCCCCATTAATAGAAGTGAAATAATTCCAGTATGTATCTACACTGTAAAAAGTTTCTTGTCTGATAATTGTATGTATGTATGAAAGTTTACCTTTATCAGAAACTTTATGTTGTAAATTTAATATCAAGTAATCAATCAGTGTTGGAATAGATTCTTTAACTGTTATAGACATTAGATCTATTTTATCAATGAGATGTTGTCTAAAGGTTTGAACCTCTAACCAGCAAGTTTCTCTTAGATCAAATTCTTGTTTTAAGAAATCTAGATTTTTAACTTTATTATCAGATATCAACTGATACCAGTACTTTAGATCATTATCTATAGCTAAATGAGTTCATTCAGAAGTAGATGACAAAAGCATACCCTGAGTATACATTATAGGGAATATAATAAAATTCCATTCCCTATACTTAGGGTGCATGAATATAAAGTTACGATAGCTAATAATAATATTTAATGGGTAACAAACCATATGTTTAGGTGTAATAGGTGAAGTACAAAATTCCTTTAGTAACCATAACATGGAGTTATTTACAATCATATTTTTATGTGTTAAGGAGATTTTCATGAAGTGCATACTAATTAGCTCCCAATAATCTTTCCATTTTGCGATATATGACTGATCTATTAATAAAGTAATAACTTTTACAATAGAAGAGATAGTATATAAATTAAAGTCTGGAAAAGAAATCCCCTTGAGACCAGCTATTAGTATGTTTCTTTAATGCAATCCTAGGTCTATTAGGTGCCCATAGGAAATTTAACATTAGTGTATTCAGTTTCTTGATAATTATTTTTGTAGGTGGAAGTATTATTGATTGTATTAAGTATAAAATCTTGGGGAATATTATCATTTTAATAATTGTAAGTCTCTCCTCCATAGTAAAAAACATATTATTCCAGGTATTAAAAAGATTTTGTATATTAAGAAAACAGGTATTATAATTATTATATATAATAGATTTAATATCTTTAGATAGTATTATACCTAAATAAGTTATCTGACCTGAATTGGGTACATATTTAGTAAAATCACTAATGAGAATATTTTTTTGTGTGTATATAGGTAGTATTTTAGTTTTTTCTTCATTGAATATTAAACCAGAAATACTTTTAAAATTCATCATTTTATCAAATAGAGACTGCATAGAAGAATTAGATCCTGCTGATGTAATTAGAACATCACCTGCAAAAAGTTGAATTTTGGATGTTGTATTTTCATCTATTTCAAAACCCTCTATGTCAGTACTGTTTCTGATCAAATTAGCCCAAGGCTCCATTACTAAAGTGAATAATAGTGGAGAAAGTGGACATCCTTGTTTTGTACCTTTAAAAATGGGTATTTTTTGTGAAACATATGTTCCTACCTTAATATAAGCCAATGTTCATTTGTATAAATGCTCAATTAGATTTACAAATGCATCTGAGAAGTTTGTGCACTTCAGTAAGGTAAACAGATAGCCCCAACTTACTGAATCAAATGCTGAACTTATATCAAGACTAATAAGTGTTAAATCTTTCTTTTTCCTATTTGCAAAATCAATTAATGTTAAAGTTCTTCTTATATTATCAAAAGTATTTCTATTTACATTGAAGCCTGTCTGATCTATATCTATAATGCCGGGGATGATTGTCTTCAATCTATCAGCAAAATACTCATAAACATTTTATAATCAACATTAAGTAATGAGATGTGCCGATATGAAGTACATCTAGTTGGATCTTTATTAGGTTTTAAAATTGGCGAAATAAATGTATATTGCCAAGATGGGGGGGTTATTAACTCAGTTTGGGCCAAAATAAAAACCTTATGTATTAATGAATATGTACTTTTAGAAAGGATTTTATATATCTCTGGTATAATACCATAATTACCCGGTGCTTTGTTTGATTTAAGCTTATTTATTTGTGTAATAACCTCTGTATATATAATACTTTTGTCCAATAGTTTAATCTGTTGTTTATTAAGCTTTTTATTCATGTTTGTGGTTATAAACTCCTTTATTTTATCTTTAGGTTCCATGTTAATGTTATTATGGTTAATTTTGTGAAAGTGATTTCTAAATCCATCTAGTATTTCTGGTATACTAGAAACATTCTTCTTTTTCCTTAGAGAAAAGATTTCTTTGATATGGTTTTGTTTATTCAACCTTTTTGTTTTATTTTTAAGTCTATGTAAGTATTTGGGGCTTATTGAATAAGACAAAAACTTGTATTTCTCTAAAGTTATTTTAACTTTATGAGTTAAAATTTCTTTGTATTTCTCATTTAGTTTGTTTATTTCTTCAATAACTTTCTTGTCCATAATATTTTCTTTATTATTATGTTTATAAGAGTCTAATTTACTTTGAATATCTAACAATTCCTTATCCCAAGATTTCCTTTTATTATTATACCATCTGATACTTTGTCCATATAGATATGTGATTTTAAGGCATCCCAAACATAGACAATGGAGACTTCAGGAGTATTATTTATGTTTAAAAAATGTTTTACTTCTGAAAGTATATATTCTTTATAGTCTTTTAGTTGAGTTAATTATGCTGGTATACTTTTGATCTGAACATTATGAGTATTTTTATCATGAATTCAAAAACAATTGAATTATGATCAGATATAGGACATGAAATGATTTTGGAATCAATTAAATCTGTTACCATCTGGTTAGAAATAAAGACCCGATCTATTTTTGAATAAGTTTTGTATCTGTTAGAAAAAAAGGTGTATGGTAATGATTTTGAATCTATCTGATTATTAATATCATTCAAATGATAAGAATTAGCAAAATCATTTAAATGTTTTGCATTAGTGTAATTCTTCTTTTTCCTATAGTGGTAGTATCACTTTCATGTAGTATACAATTAAAGTCACCAGCTAAAATAATATCTCCTATAGAGAATGATATGATCTTATCAAGATGATGTTTCACTGTATTAATACCAATTCCAGGTATCCAATATACATTAATTAAAGTGTAAGTCTTCCCATTAATTTGTATTGTAACCATACAAAACATTCCTTTGTCATCCTGATAAGACTTAATGGTTTTAGGAATGGGCATACTTTTATTCCATAAAATAGCCACTCCTCTTTTTTCTGAGTGTGCTCTGAACTAACCAATACTGTATATTTGTTTGTGGCTAGTTTATCAATATCTTTTTCAAGAGATGGGTTTCTTGCAGGAAGACTAAGTTGGCCTTATGTAAATTAATGTATCTTATTAGGCTTGCCCTTTTACACGGATTATTTAATCCATTAATGTTTAAAGAAATTCCTTTTAAAGATGTCATTTGGCATTTTTAAAACTTAAGAATCTTATGATCAAAATAACAAATAACAACATAAGTAATGTTACATCTCCTCCTTTAGGTGTACCTTTAAATATAGCTGTATTTATTGAATCTCTTATGGGATTTTGCATAGGATTCAATTTTGTTTGTAGTGACAATGAGTGTACAAAATATATTGTGGATGTCAAAACTATATACATATAACAATGAACAAGTGAAAATAATGTAAGGATTAAACCTTGCATCCAGCCTGGAGTTAGAAACTCCAACTTAGAGTAGTATTTACCACTCAAGTTAACCCCCTACCCTAAGCAGCAGTGCCTCAGCTACCACCTTATCAATTTAATACTGGTTATATTTAACTTAAATTAACAGCTTTCAATTCAATTATCTAGCAAGACAAGACTACACATTTGATAAAACAGCATCATATAAACTAAAATAAACTTTTTTTTTTAAACTATTCATACTACTATATACATCTATGTAATATAATACACTTGTATTCAAATAGCATTCAAATAATCTTGATATTAGGAACCAAGAGGAGAGAGAGAAATAAAAGACGTGAAAGAAAGAGAGAGAGAGAGAAAAAAAAAAAAAAGGAAGGCATATTTACATATTAATTTATTCAAAGTATGTAAGAATAAGTTCTAATATTCATTTAAATCAAAAACTTTGGCTAATATGGTTCAGACATTACATATATTAAGATGCATCTATTTTCTGTCATGTAAATGCAGTCAACAGCTTCCAAAAAAAACCTTGAATTGCTTGTATATGAGCATTTTACTCATACTCATTATTGTCAATAGAATAAAATATTATATTTATAGAAATTGTTATAAATCATACTGCATAGTTATGCAAATTCTCAGAAACACTTGCATTATTGTAAAAAAGCCATCTGTATTTTGTATGTCTATACTACTGCTTTAAAATATATCACATGACAATTTCTTCCAGAATAGAGTTATAAAGTTATTTATGCTTGTCAATCAGATGAATTAAATGAGTTATAGTAATGTATATGTTTGGAACATAAGTTTTTAACACAGATTAGTATGCTGCAGTCAAGTAGATTTTCAAAAACACTTGAATAAATGTTTCATTTTCTATGCCTTCTAAAATAAGACATTTATTTACTACAAGAAACTGCATCATTTAAAATCATTATAACTGACATATTTTATAAATTATAACATAGATATTTAAGTAATTATATAAAATAACTCACATTTAAATGTTAAAGAGTTCATTTTCCTTCACATAGTCGCATTTGCATCAGTTCTACTTCCTGGTAGAGTGTTCTTCCTGAATCTGCGATGTGTCAGTGTGATATCTGGGTCAAAGGTCAAATTGACTGCTTTCAACTTCTCTGTGAGAATTCTGAGAGTTGAAGCTTTTAAAACAACTCGAGGACACTGTTCATGAGGTAGCCCACATCCCAGATTGTCTCCCTTAACATTTTGGCGGGAAACTTGTTAAAAACTAGTGACAAACATTCATTTAACAGTGTAAATGCATCTAAACATGACAAAACCTTTGCGATGTATTTTACGGGTTATTACAGCCACTATGTAAGTGAAATTAAGCCCAAAGTTATTAATAAGTAATAAAACTCAATATTTTTGTCCCAACTCAATTTTTATGCAAATCTTATTATTTACTCTGTCTATATGATCAAAAGCATTTCTGTATATTAATATGAAAAAAAAATAAAAAGAAAGAATAAAGAGAAGAAAAAGAGAGTAGAAAATAAAAGAGTGTAAAGCAGAAATAAAAAAATGTAAGAGAAAGCTATAAGAAGTATATACAATGGAATATTACTTACTGTTTATATTAATAGAGTTAAAAATAAAACATATTGTTTACTATTATTTAGTTCTAATTATTATTAGTTAAAGCATGACAGATTATTTACAAACAAGCATAAGCAGTATAATCAAGAAAGTATAATTAGGAATAGCATTTGAAGAACATATAAACTTTTTACAAGGAATAAATATGTTATTATTCCATTTATCATATTTTCATTACTCTTCTCTCCCTGCCCTCCCCACCCTTTACCCACTACATAATCTAAATAGAATGTCATTGTTTAAACAAAGAAAAGAAGAAAAGGAGAAAAAAAGAGAAAAAAAATGTATCAAATTACTGACCTTACTTCTCTTTTTCAGAAAGGGAAACAAATTGAATAATAGCTTGTTATTAGTTCCTCAGATATTTTGACTGGTTATGAAACAAAACATTTCTTTGCACACAGAGAATAACTTTGATTAAATCTTTTTCAGAATATTTGTGGCTTTCTGGAAATGCAGGAACTATATTTAAAAAGATTAATAATGAAGTAAAATGATGAGAGAAAAAAAAAAAAACATAGAACAAATCATTTGTTTTTTAGTCTCTTCTTCCTCTCTGAAGTCTTCCACGAAGTTTCAGTTACCAGTCTCTTTAATGAAGGACTAGCCCATTCCATTTCCTCTATTTTATCCAAAATCTTATTTTTTTGATAAACAGTAAAGCAGAGTCTAAGTCATCAAAAATTTTAGGACCATCAGGAAGGAAGATTTTTAGCTTGGCAGGAAACAGAAGGTATGTTTTAAACTGTGCTTTTAAGCTCCCTTATTAGTGGCAGAAAAACTTTTCTTTTAGCTATTACCAAGGAAGAATAGTCATTGTCAAAACGCACAGTTGTCTCATTAATCTTAACAGGAGCTTTAGCCCAAGCAGATTTAAGAACCATCTCTTTATCAAAGATGATAGAAATCTAACTATAACTGATCTAGGATAGTTTTTGTTAGAGTTAGTATTAGCTATAGATCTATGTGCTCTTTCGATACCAAAAGAGAATGCTTCTGGTAAGTCTAAAGTTTTAGGGAGCCATGTTGTTAAAAAGAAGTAATATTGTTACCTTCAATATTTTCTGGCAGTCCAAAAATCCTAATGTTATTGCGCCTAGCTCTATTTTCCAGGTCATCCAGCTTTGTTTGTAAATGTGTATTTTGTTTCAGCAGAAACTCAATGTTGATTTCCTCTTCTTGGATTCTATTTTCCATGTCATTCACAGCTTCTTCTATGCCTGTCATCTGGATCTTCTGGTGTTGCAGGTCTATATGTAACAAGTCTATTTGTTTTGTAGTTTTTTCTATGAAGGTATCAATTTTAGTATCCATTTTATCCATCTTAGCAGTAAGTTGCTGGATTATAGTTATCAGAGACTGAAGTTCTTTCTTGATGCTGGAGTCTTGAGAATTTTTCTTACTGGAACTCATTTCAGACTGATAAACTGACAGGAAAATTTCCAAAGTGATTTCTGACAGGAATATTGTTGAAATTTCCTTTCTTTTTTAGATATAGTTCAAGAACTATATAAAACAAACATATTTAGAAAGAAAATTACTTCAAAAATTAATTTTTTAAGTAATTAATTCCTGTCAGTGTAATGAAATTGGTGGAACTGAAGAAATCTGCTGCTATCCTGTGTTCATCCTTGGCCACGCCCCTGTTTCCTTCATTCTGATGATGCTCTGGTTTGAAAGAAAGAGCTAAATGAATAACAATACTACTGTTATTATTATTAAAGTCCAACTTTAAGTTAAGCTAAGCTTGTCTTGATGAGATTTTATTTCAACAATGCATTTTATTATTTATTTATTATTTTATTTCTAGAATGTCTCAGTGTTTTCAGTGGGAGAACACTGAGGTTTCTCAGTCCCTCAAAAATACTATGAGCTGTTATAGAAGGTATTTCCAGAATCTGCACCCATTCCGCCAGTTTTGTCAGCTTTGGAGGATGTGTGTGTTACTGCCTGCAATTTTTCTAACAACCTAGCGTTTAGTTACTTAGCACTAAAGCAAGAGTTTTTGGATAGGGGTTATAAAATTTCAGAAGTTGATAAGATATATGACGATATGATATTTTATAGGAACAATGTAGTGCAACCATATTTTATGAATGGCAAGCCGAATGATTCTATGGAAGGAGGATTGAGAGGGGTGAGGGATGCTAGTTTAAGGAGGGTCCCTCAAACCTACAGTTATACCAGTAATGTCTGAGCTATTTGTGATATAGTATATATTATATTTTTCACAGCTAATCAACTCTGTAACTCTGTAACACACCCCTCAAAAACCTCTCTAGCGGCAGTATTCTGGATTGGATTCTAGTCTCTCATCCCCATTATTTCGCTGACAGTGGCACTCTTCCCGATCCCCTTAGTGACCACATACCCATCTTCACTCATCGACTCCCCCAACTTCTACATCGAACCCATAATTATATTACTATCCGTAACCATAAAAACTTTAACCCAACAACCTTTTCAAACTCTCTAAAAGCAATAAACTGGAATTGTCTAAAAACATTATCTCTAGAAAACGCAGTTGCCCACTTCAACTCAATATTCTTGAAACTACTAGACTCCCATGCTCCCTTAAGGACAAAGAGAATTATAATTAAAACTGCCCCTTGGCTTACCAAAAACACACTATCAACCATGCGGCACAGAGATAAAGTCTGGGCACATTACCAGAAAAACAGGAGTCCCCTAGTCCATAATGAATACAAAACACTTCAAAATAAAGTAAAAAAGCTCATCATCTCTGATCGACAAAATTATTTCTCCATACTCCAAAATAATAATAAAACAAACCCTCAGAAATTCTGGAAAGGTATCTCTACTCTCCTTAACCCCAGCAAACCAGACACCCCCACCCCAGACCCTAATGCTCCTGATTTAGACTTAGCTACCCAATTTAACTCTTTTTTCATTGAATCTATTTCCAAATTAACCTCAACATTCTCTAACACCACCACATTCTCCAACACACCACCACCCTCCCCTACCAACACTCTACCCTGCACTGCTACCACTCCCTCATTACCATCTAGTAACTCTCTACCCTCCACCTCTTCTCCTACTCTGACTTCCTCAACATCTTCATCACCCCTTAATAGCCCCTCTTCCCACTCCCCTCTATTCTCATTAAAACCTATACCCACTTCTACTATAAAGAAACTCCTTCTGAAACTGAAGCCATGCACTAATGCTCCTGATAACATCCCTTCTTACTTTCTTAGCATAGCTGCTGAAGCAATTGCCTAACCCATTAGCATTCTAATCAACCGCTCTATCCAAGAATGTATAGTCCCCAAATCTGGAAAAAGGCCTTTATCATACCTTTACATAAAGGTGGCAACAATAACAATGTTACTAATTTCTGCCCCATCGTCATCCTGTCTCCCATCTCCAAACTCCTAGAAAAGTGTATCCAACTTCAACTCCTACCACATCTCTTAGATAATCACCTACTAACTCCCACACAACATGGATTCAGACCAAATCATAGCACTATGACAGCCCTCCTCTCCTTCCTTGAAACTGTAAATAAAGTGCACAATTTCTGGCCAAATTGTTTCTACCCTACTACATGACCTCTCTAAGGCCTTTGACACTATCTCACACAGCCTGCTTTTAACTAAACTCTCAAAACTTAACCTATCTCCCTCCTCTTTAAACTTGTTCTCCAGTTACCTATCCAATAGATATCAAGCAGTAAAATGGAAAAAGGCCACCTCCTCATTTCTTAATATCCTTACGGGAGTTCCCCAAGGCTCCATACTGGGTCCCCTTCTCTTTAATATATTTATAAATGTTTTCCACAACTCTATCCCTTTCTCAAACATCATCCAATATGCAGATGATTCAGCTATTATCTGCTCTGCCACAGCCATCCCCACACTCCTAAAGCTTACTCAAGATGCCTTCTCAACCACTGAGCAATGGATGAAAAGTAATCACCTAGCACTCAATGCCTCTAAAACCAAATTAATGTTATTTACCCCTTCTAAAGTCACTTCTTTCGATATAAACACATCCTCTATTACTAGTCAAAACAACTCACCTCTGGAACTGGTGTCAGAGACCAAGTTACTTGGGTCCAAATTGATAGCCAGCTCAAATTCAACTCCCACCTACAACTAAATATAAAAAAAAAAACCATCAGAAACTAGGTATGCTCTACCGACAAAACCATTACCTTACACCTGCCACTAAAATCACTCGTTCTACTTCCTTTCTTATCCCCTCCCTTCTCTATGGAGCTCCACTCCTAACTAATCTACAGTCCTCTCTAATAACGCAACTTTCCTCTTGCTACAACAAAATCGCCAAATTTGCTACCAGCCACAAGTCCTCCACCCACCACTGTTCCTCTCTCCAAAAACTAAAATGGCTAGAACTACCCAATCACCTAACATATACTCAACTAAGTCTTGCACACAAGCTCATTTTTAACCCCTCCCTCTGTCCCTCCCTTTCTACTGCATTTAAAATGCACCTACCTGATAGAGTATTAAGGTCCAACAATCAAAATCTACTAGAAGTCTACAAACCAACTCATCCTCCAGGTAAAAATCTTCTATCCTATGGCCTAGCACGCCTCTGGAACTCCCTACCACTGTCCATTCACACAACCTGTAACCATTTTATTTTCAAAAGATCTTTTCATTCATATCTAGTATCCCAGTGGGAATGCTCTTGTTCCCACCCCACATAACTAACACTGGTAATGTCCATCTTCCTCCTTACCCCTGTTTACACCAGCAATTTTCCTTATTATTTTTCCCCAACTTATACTTTATTATTATTATTCCTATGGTATTTCCAAAAAATGCACTAAGCTGCAACTCTTAATGTGTATGCTTCCTAATACACAATGACTTCTCAGTATTTACATTGCAATATTCCTCTTGTTAGTCTGTATCATCTGTAAGTTCCATCACAAGTCTGTATTACTCCTAATGTTTCCTGTACTATTTGAAATTGTTTAAGTGAATCTTAATTTTTGTATAATTATCATTAATAACCTATTGTAACCTAGATTGTTTTGGAGCTTTACTCCCCAGGACTCCATTGAAAACGGGTTCATTTTGGCCCAGTGGACTATCCTGGTAAACCAACTGCAAATAAAATAAATAAATAAATAAAATAAAGTAAGGGCAAACTGGTCTATTTTACATACTTATGACTAGATCTAGGATTAAGTGGGTGATCGACCCAGTTTTGTTTTTAAGAATAAGAGAGCTCTAAAGAGGCAGCTATGTTATAAGGGCAGTGGACGTGGAGAGATAAATACGAATAAAGGTAAAGGGTTGCTCTGTTGTAAATAGATTTAATATTTGTCCTTATATATATATTTCTAGTCTATTTAGTCACCCACAGACCGTTTTTGAATACAGATTCAATGTATCAGTGAACTGTCATACAAGTGAAATTGTTTATTTAGCAGTCTGCAGAATCTGCTCAAGTTTTTATGTGGGGAAAACTAATCACTCCTTAATGGAGTGTATTAGGGAACATGTTTATTGTTTTAAAAACAAATATTGATATAGCTAAGTATAGCCTGGAATGGGGTATGGAACATACGTTCACCTTTAAAGTAGTGGAGAAGGTTGTGAAAAGTGACCGAGGCGGCAATTTTAGGAATTACACTGAGCAGCATGAATTATTTTGGATTAGAAGATTACAAGCGGATAAATCCCCTGGTTTGAATGGCAGCATCTTGAAAGGAAGGCATCTGCCTAAGTGATTTTAATTAAGTTTTATTGTTACATTGTGTATTTTTTACGTTGATTGGCTGCTTGCTTGATTGGTTAATATTTTTTTTGTATAAAAGTTTTGCTGTACTTGTGTTGTTATGGTCTGATGAAGCATGTGTGGAAGTGTGAAAGTGCTTGCCATTTCATTTATTATTGAATTGTTTTTAACAGCTGGTTGTGTTTCTGTGCTCTTGTGTTTTACTTTGTTGTTTTCCAGGTGCAGAGTACAGTAAATTCCAAGAGGGTGAGTTTATTCATACTATTATGTTGATATTACTTAATCTTTCAGAAAACTGTCTTGTGAAGGTAAGAAGATGGGGCAACCTGTGCCAAAACAAACTATTTCCAAATGGTGGTCTAAGGATATAACCTTTTGCTATAGTCACACAACAAAAATATTCCAGGCAGGGTTAAGTCCTGCTCTACAGGGGCCTTGGCCTCATTTATTGTTTTTTGGAAAGGGCTGGATTCTAGAAGTATACTAGAAGCTGCAAGTTGGTCCTCTATACATCCTTTTACTCTATAAGCTTGATTCCTTCTCTAGGTCTAGATCAGACTTTGTAAGGACCATTCTGAAGGAACTCCTTGACGCTTCTCTTTCCATCCCCCAAATGTAGCAATTTACCCATATAGCTAAGACTACTGCAACAGTGATCAATGAGGAACAAAGTACAGTTATGTAAGTAAACTTACCATAACAGCAGTTGTTTGAATGACCACTGCTTCTGTAGCTGCTCCTTCCATCCCCTTTGTTTTTTGGTGTGTTGTTTATGCCAGGGTCTGGTTATTTTTTTTTTCTTCCTAGCATTGTCCTTTCAGAGCTGTGCCTCCCCCTCTCTCTGTTGGGAGGAATGTTTTGAAGGGCTTGTCACCCAGACTTGTCTTTTATTTAGCTTAGCTTGAGCTGCCTGATAATTTGGATACAAGAAAGGTGCCCTGAAACTTTTGCCTCAGTAAGGTGGATTAATCATCCCAAGTTAGATTAAGTGGATAAGTGGAATGTGGTTGAATGAACAAATGTCAGAATCCTCAAAAATCATATTTCATGCATGTGATTATCCAAGTTGGTTCTACTGTGTTTCCAACCCAGAGCAGAGCACTTCATTGAGGGTAGATTTGGGTACCACTACCTTCCTTTCATTTAATCCATCACTATTTCCCAGAAATATGGGATTTGAAATATTTTCAGATTTTCACCAGGCCTTGATGTATAGTTTGTTTTTAAATCTGATTACAATGAATTTTGTCTTGTAACCAATGTATACATGTGGTATAAATGACATTGTTTTACCATGTTGCTGTGACAGAAAATGAAGTTGCTTGAAGTTGCTTGGAATCTAGTGACTGCAGCTGTTTATCTACCTTTTGTCGCATTTATTTGCACAAAACTGTTAATACTATGATATACACAAGCACCAAACACTCTACCATAGGAATTCCTACCAATTTATCTTCCTAATTCAAACATACATGACTATACTGATTTGATTGTGAAACGTGCATTTAGTACTGATTTTGTGAAAAAGACTGTATGGTAGTAATTTCATTCAAATGATATTCGGGAGTATGAGTTGTTTATGAAAAGATGAATTACAATATTATTGTAATCAAGAAAAAGAAGTGAATTCCGCTAAAGAACGCTCAGCAGAACAAAAAACAATGTAAATATTGGAAGAGCATTGCACCACAGGTATTAGCATTTCATCTGAGTATTCAAAACTTGCTAAACAACCAAAATGGCAGAAAGACAGCTTCAAAACAACAGCTTCAATAGCAGACTTTTACCATGTTGAATCCACAATATGTGAAATATAGAGCTTTGCTGTTGTAAAAGTCAAGTGGCGTTGTTTACATCAGAAGGGTTCTTCACTTTTATGTTAGTTTTTTCTGTTTTTATGACATCCACATGTTTTAAAGCTGTGGAATTACAACGCCACTAGAACATTAACATCAACTGTTATTGAAGCTGTTGTTTTGAAGCTGTCTTTCTGCCATTTTGGTTGTTTAGCAAGTTTTGAATACTCAGATGAAATATTAATACCTGTGGTGCAATGCTCTTCCAATATTTACAATATTATTGTAATGGCTATCGATAACATTAGCTTGTATGCATTACTGATGTGACTGAAAAGGCTGTATGTAGTACTGATTATGTTGAGATGAGTCTATGGCACTACTTATTATATTCTGAAAAGCATATGCTAGTACCATGTTTGTTGTCATGGATTTCATTTAATGTATTACAAATAATGTGTGGTTGTATTGATTTCATTCTGCAGGTTATGTAGAAAAGAACTGCATTTACTGGGAAGAATATATTGTGGTAGTGATTTTATTATGAAAGAACTATGATAATACTGACCTTTATAGATAGCAGGGTATGACAGTAATGATCATAGAGTGACAGATGTCGAGTAACATTGGTTTTATCATGCTGGGTATATGGCTGTATTGATGTTATCTTACAACATACTCCTAATTTCTCTTAATACTCTTAATTTCATTATAAAGGATATGTAGCAGCACTGATAATAATATAACTAGTACTGGTTTCAGAGTGAGTGGTATAGATCAGTATAGAGTAGTACCAATCATAATTCCTGCAGTATTCAACAATACTGATTGTAATGTGAGCAGCTGACTATAGTTTGAATGGTGCAGAGTGCTACCGAAATTGATGTTAATGTTCTAGAGCAGTACTGATTATAATGTGAATGGTACGGAGAACTTATGATAAAGATGTCACTGTTCTACAGCAACACTGATTGTAATGTGAATGACACACAGCAGTTCTGATTTTAATGTGAGCAGTATATATGACATTGCTAAGCACGGGGGCAAAGAGACCAATAAAGAGCCTAACCCAGTTTCCCACTTACCCCAGAGCACTGTCTGGTTAAGAGACTTGCGCAGAGTCACACAGTACACAAATGGAGACTGAGGGAATCAAACCCTGGATTACAGGAAGCAGCTTGTTAACAGCTCATAGCCTCAGTCCTGTGTGCAAACTGATAGACTGCATTATAACCAGTATACAGTAATACTGGGTGCAATGTGGCTGGTATTCAACATTACCAATTGTATGCAAGCAGTATTAATTTGATCTGAATTGTAAGAAATCAATATTGAATATAATGTGAGCAATAAAGAGCAGTACTGATTAAAATGTGAGCAGTATAGAATAGTACTGATTGTAATGTGAGAAGTATGGAACAGTACTGATTAAAATGTGAATAGTATAGAATAGTACTGATTCTCATGTGAAGAGTATATAATAGTGCTGATTTAAATGTGAACAGTATAGAGTAGTACTGAATATAATGGGAACAGTATGAAATATTACTGAGTAAAATGTGAACAATATACAATAGTACTGATTATAACAGGAACAGTATAGAATAGTACTGATAATAATGTGAACAGTATAGAATATTACTGATTAAAATGTGAACTATACAGAATAGCGCTGATCATAATGGGGACAGTATTGAATAATACTGATTATAATATGAGTAGTGCAAAGCAATGCTGATTTTGATGTGAAGGTATACACTAGTACTGATTTTGGTGTGAAGAATGTAGAACAGTATCGCTGATGAAGTGAATGATATACAGGAGTACAGATTATATTATGAATGGTATAAATCAATACTAATTACAATGTGAGTGTCATACAGCAGGGTGTATTATAATTTGAACAGCACAGAGCAGCACTGAATATGGGACTAAGGTAGTACATAGCACTGATTATGTAAAATGTACAATAATGCTGATTTTATCATTAAGTATATATACCAGGGAGATCTGGGTTTAATACCTACAACAACCCACGTGATCTATCACCAGATGAGGAAAGCATGTAATCTAACAGTGCCCCTAGGTTACCCCTATAAACTGGCACATGCATACCAAAGAGGATAGTCAGATATAACTTTGCTATGAGTCTTGTGAGTCAGATGCATTTCAATTCCCAAAAGTCAAAAGCATGAACAGTAGGCATAGAGAGACTTTGTTAGCCATCTGTTTTAATGGGTGAAGTTCTGTGGGTGGTCTGTAGATTACATAAGTAATTTTTTAGATGGTTATGCATCTTGGCTGGCGGTATTCATTTGTTTTCATTTGACATATACTGCAGGAACCTGGTGATTTAAAAGGAAAGCACTAGTAAACACCATAGCAATACAACAGACAGCAATGGTCCATCAAACATGAAGAAACAACATGTTATTTCCAGCTCTTAACCAAGGGTGTTTAGCCTCATGTTGTGCCTCTGATTGTATTGTCACTGATATAATTATTTAGCTTTTCAGTTATTTTCTTTGGGTGTATTGTGTTATAAAGCATGTTCAAACAGTAACATCTTACAGGTTCACAGGCAAGTACTAGGCTAGCTGGCCATGCAAGCCATTTTAAGCCTAGCCAGTTTCCCTTTTTGTGCTCAAATTAATCTACCCCATTTGGTTATAGATTGGCCTAACCCATCTCATGATCGATAATTATATATTACTTCTAATAAGAATAATTTGGATCATACCATTGATAATTTGTAGGGACCCATGCATAGGATAAAGCATTTAGGAGCTGCTTCTGTCCATTAATAATACAAGGGGCAATGGGGTAAATTTTCTGTTTCCCATCCACAGATTTAAGTTGTGCTTGAATATGTATAGGGAAGAACTTTGCTTAATATAGATGGGGAGTCTATTCCAGAGCAGTGGTGTCCTCTGTGAGATATGTCTGTCCTTTTATAACATTCTGTTGATGTAGCAGAAGAGGTTTACATCCCTAGACTGAGTATTTCTGATGCCATTGGACTTGCTGATGTGCAGTAAATCCATAAGTACTGGGTCGGAGGATGCCTTGTATGCCAGACACAGTTCACCTCTTAGCAGTTTGTTGGATACCAAACACAGTGACAGGGCTTTGAGTCGATCCATGTAGGACATGTTTTTAGGCACTGTATCCTTTTACTAAGTTACGTCTGTGCATGCTCCAACTGTTGCATGTGTCTGAACAGATACATACCAAAGGGAGCATTATATTGAATGATTGGTCTAATGAGGGTTGAGTAAAGAGAAACAGTGACATCCCTAGATTTAGACATATTCCCTTTGTTTATAAGCTGTGCCCTATAGAAGGACTTTCTTACAAAAATGGACGCATGAAGGTCAAAGTTAGGACACTTTCCATATAAGTTCCTAAATCTCAAACAACTGGGTCAGCTCTTAGTGGCATATTGTCAGTGTGGTAATTGCCTGGGGTAGATGACTTCATAAAGGATACAGTAATGCATTTTTTTGGCATTTAGTTTCAGTCCATGATTTTGGCAGCAGTTATTTACTTGGGACAAATCTTCCTGCAGGATTCAATAACTGCTCCTAGCATTCAGTCACCTGCAGACTTAGTCAGCCAGTGCCCTTTGATATTGGCTTTTACTTCAGAAAAGTAGATGCCAAACAGGAGAAGATCCAGCACAGAACCTGGGGAACACCACTAGTGACAAGTCTCTTTGTGGAGGTAACTTCCCCTATTTTGATTATGTGCATCCTATCTGTAAGCCAGTCAGCAATCTAACAGGTGACATAGAGGTTTATTACCAGTTTTTCTAGCTTTTTTACTATGCCTGAGTTGAGGATTGTATCAAAAGCTTTGGTCAGGTTAAGGTAGGCTTTGTGTACCATTTTGCTTTTACAAAAAATCTACCAGGTTGAGTAAGTATGACCTGCCCGTGATGAATCCAAACTGAGATGGGCCCAGTGTTTGGAGGTTCCCTGTGTCCTAATTGATTATCATCATAATCATCATCATCATCATCAGCCCCCTTTTCCCCATTTTCTACATGTGGTCAGGGAACCGTGTTAACTGTCGCCATCTCTCTTGATACAATGCCACACTCCTGCCTTCTTCGACACTCATACCTGACTGTTGCAAGTCTTCTTTCACACAATCCATCCACCACTTTGCTGGATGTCCTTGTATCATCTTACCTTCTTCCTGTCTGTCCCAGATCTTCTTTACCAGTTTGTCTTCTGATTTTCTGCACATGTCCAAACCACCATAATCTGTTCTCTTTGATCTTTTCTGCAATTGGAGCGCCTTTGGCTTCTGCTGTTGTGTCCTCATTTCTTCATCTGTCCCACAGAGTGCATCCCAACACCCTTCTCAGGCACTTCATTTCCATCACCTCTAGCTTTTTCAGCTGTTCTGCCTTTACTGCCCGGGTTTGTGTACCATACAGTAGTACTGGTCACACCACTGTCTTGTACATCTTACTTTTCAGCTTCTTTGGCATTCTTCTATCATAAACTACACCAGACCCTCTATGCCAGTTGGCTGTGGCCTCTCTGATTCTAGCTTTCACCTCTTCATTCAGACTTCCCTTCTCTTCACCCATCCCTCCCAGATACTTGAAGCTATTTACCTGTTCCACTATCTTCCATTCTATCTCACTTCTCAGCATCTTCTGATTTCCCGTTTGCTGCCATTGACTGTCTTGTCTGTACTTAGTTTCAGCCCATGTGCCTTCAGTTTTGCATTCCATTGCTCTACACTTTACTGAGGTTCTTGCTCAGAGTCGGTCTGTAATGCCACATCATCTGCATACAACAACTTTGTTGATCTGTCCCCTACAGCCTGTTTGCTAATGTAGTCCATAATGAGTATGAGCAGCAGTGGGCTCAAAGCTGAGCCCTGGTGTACACCCACTCTCAATGGGAATCCCTCTGTGAGGCTAAACAGTGATTGTACTTGAGTCATTGGGTCATTGTACATAGCCTGCACTAATTCTATCAATGTTTCTGGGACTTTGAACCACCGCAGTACTGCCCAGATCAGCTTTCTTGGGAACTTGTCATATGCTTTCTCCAAGTCTGGGAATGACCAGTTGGATTCTTTCCTCATCTCTAGCTTCTTCTCAACTATCTGTCTCTCTGCAATCATCGGGTCAGTTGTGCTGCATCCTGATCTGAATCCGAACTGCTCATCTCCCATCTTACATTCTACTACTCTGCATATCTGTTTATCAATCACCCTTTGTAGAACTTTCATGCAATGTGATGAGTTTGATTTTTATGTACTGCACACATTTGTGGGTGTCCCCTTTGTTCTTGTACGCTGGCACTAGTATACATATTCTTCAGTCATCTGGGAGACACCTTTCTCTCCACACTGCTAAGAGCACCCTCAGGAGCCATTTCTCCCCTATATCACCCAGCATCTTTATCATATCTACTGTGACCTCATCTTACTTCTTCTAGCGTGGGCTCCTCTTCTTCTCTCATTGTAGGCTGTTTCTGGGGCAGTACAGCTTCTGTGGGGTTTTCTTCATTCGGAAGCTGCTGGAAATACTCCTTCCATCTGCCTTTGATGTCCTGTGGGCTGGTGAGCAGGTTGTTCCTGGCATTCCCTATGAAGGATGTCTGACTATATTCTTTATCTTTCTGTCTTTGCTTTGCAACCTGATATAGTTTCTTTGTGCCACATAATGAGTCACTTTCCAGAAGTTGGTAGAGTGCCTCTGATGCCCTATTCTGTGCTTTGGCAACTCCTTTCTTAGCTTCTTTGTTAGCCAACTAGTATTCCTTCCTAGCCTGGTCAGTCTTTTCTATCCCCTACTTTTTCCTGCATTCCTTCTTTCTTTTGATGACTTCCTGGACTTCTGCATTCCACCACCAGCTTTCCTTATGTACCTTATTTCCATACCTGACTCGGCCACATATCTGTTCTGTAGTTCTCACACATGCTGTTTTGAGGTGCTGCCATTCTTCTTCAACTACACCTATTTCCTCCCTTTCTTGGGGTACTAGAGCCCTGAGTAATTCCTTGAATTGTTGTACTTTCTCTCTGCAGTCAACTTCCAGGTCTTCAGCCTGGTCTCTCTTGACCTTAGAGCCTTCTATGACCACTGTTTACAGCTGATTGTGGCAACCAGTGGTTTATGCTGTGGGTTGACTGCCTCACTGGGGATGATTTTGCAATCATTGATTCTTCCCCAGTGCCTTTTCCTTATTAGGAAAAAGTCTACCTGAGTTGCATCTTGGCCATTCTTGTATATGATCTTGTGACTGTCTGTCTTTCTGAACCATGTGTCGGTTGCTATCAAGCCATTTGCTAGACAGAAGTCTAGAATGGTCTCTCCATCTTTATTCCTGTTGCCCCACCCATGTAGACCCAGACAGTCCTTATATCCTGTTCTCTCTGTCCTGATATGTACATTCAAGTCATCCATTATCAACACCAATTCATGTTGTCCTCCTTTATCTAGTAGGTCCTGCAACTGCTGTCTGAATGCACTCTTTTCTTCACTATCACAAACCTGCTGTGGGGCATAGACTGAGATCATGAATACTGCCCTATCATTACACCAGAATCTGATTGCCATGAGTCACCCACATTAAGTGTAGCAAGTGCCCCGCTTGATTGTGCTGGTTGATTAGTTCCATGATAAGTCATTCCATGGCTTTGCATATGAGGCTGGTAAGACCTGTTGGTCTGTAATGGTCTGGGTCTGTGGAAGGTCCTTCCTTATGTCGGGGAATGACTGTAGCTGTTCTCCATTTGCTTGGTACAAAACCTGTATGGAGGCTGAGGTTGAATAGTGTTGTTAGGGGTGTGGCAAAATCATGCTTCATGCTATTTAAAGTACATTCAGGAATATTGTCAGGACCCATTGATGCCATATTTTTAGCTTTTAGGACTTGGTCTTATGTGATAGCTGTAGATGAGCCAGTTTTAGGTATATCCTGAGGGACAGACAGAGGGGAAAGAGGGGTAAAGTTAGAGCTAAATTTATTGGCAAGTAGATTCACTATACCTTCAGCCTCAGTACAGGTAACATTTTTCACAATCAGCTCAGCACATTGCCACATTGTGCTTTTGAGATTACGAACATGACTAAAAAATGCCTTGTGATTATGTTTTGCTTGGGTAGCTATTTTAGCCTAAAAATTGGCTTTAGTGGATTTTATTAAGTTCCTGAGTCATTTGTTTATTTCAGTGACAAGGGTTGTAACATTTTGGGAATAATTCTTCTTACTTTTGGTTAAAATTCTTTTCCTTTTATTATAAAGCTTGTTGATATTATAGTTCCATCATGTGGGTTTGTTTCTGGGGTTTGTTCTGCACGTGTTCCTACAGGGTACAGCTGCATCTATGCAGCTGTTTACATGCTGGTATAGTGTGGTGGTGATTTATGGTGTACATTTCTGAGTATTTAGTATTTTCCTTTCCCATGTTCTTGTTAGGTCTCATGGCGGCTATGGATTTAAAAAAAATTCTTCATGAAAACTGACTTTTTATTTACTTGTCTGTTTGAACCAGGAGCGCTAACCATGCCTTCAGACTAGGTCAGTACCATGCTGGAAGTCTATGGTAGCCACAATAACTAACTTAAATTAACCCTAAAGTGACTGTCACACTTTGACCTCTCGAGAAATTGCTTTGCACTCTGTACTGCATGTTCAGCTATTCCATTTGACTGAGGATATTCAGGACTGCTAGTAACATGTACAAAGTCCCATTCTCTTGCAAATTTCTGAAACAACTGGCTAGTAAATTGAGTACCACTGTCAGAAATAACTTCATGTGGACTACTATGGACTCAGAAATTACATTTCAACTTGGTGATAGCAGTGGATGTTAGATTAGGTAGTAAATCAATCTCAAATCAGTTCAAATAAGAGTCTACCAACATTAAGTAATGCTAATTGTTCCACTCAAATATATCAGTGACTACTGTTGACCAAGGTAGTTCAGGAACTTGACTTAGCTGAAGTAGTTCTTTTTGCAAATGCGGTTTAGTACTATTACATACTGAACAAGAAGAAAGTACTTTATCAATCTCTTTTACTAGAGAACACCACAATACTAGTTCTCTTGCCCTTCTTTTGGTATATTCAGAACCTAGTTGACCATGATGCAAAATCTGAATATATTCATGTTGTAAAGAAGCAGGAACAACAATTTTAAGACCTTTCAAAATAATACCATCTTCCATCAACATCTCATCTCTGTAAGGAAAATAAGTTTTCACTTCAGTTGGTACACTAGATTGCTTTGATGGCCATCCAACATTAATGATCTCTCAGCTCATCAAGTCTTATGGTAGAAAAATTAGGCACATCCATGATGTCAAAGTCAAAATTCTCTGCTGGGCAATCTGGATAAGGTATCTGCCAGATAAAGAAGTTTTGTGTTTTTTACAGACTATTTTGAAGTTCTACTTTTGTAATTTGAGCATCTTTCTTTGTAATCGCACTGGAGCTGACTGCATAGACTTCTTTAAAATAGTTACTAGAGGTTGGTGATCAGTTTCAGTCTGAATAGCTCAATCACAGATATAATCATGAAACTTTCAACATGCAAATACTATTGCCAAAAGTTCTTTCTCAGTTTGAGCATATTGCATTTCAGTATGAGTAACAGTTCTAGATGCATGGGCTACTTGTCTGCCCTCTTGAAGAATAACTGTGCCAAGACCAAATTTTGAAGCATCACAGCAAAGAGTGACTGGTTTATTGACATCATAGTATCAATATAGTTGGGGTGGCAATTTTCTATTTAAGGTCTTCAAATGCTTTCTGGTATTCCAACCAAGACCATGTAACATTTTTGCATGTCAGCTCTCTCAAAGATGCTGTCAACTCACTGAAGTCTGGTATAAACTTGCCTAAATAGTTGACCATGCCAAGAAAATGTTGTAGAGCTTGAACATGGTCTGGTGCTGGCATCTCAAAAATGTCTGCTTGTCTGAATGTGTCTGGTCTGAAGCCAGTGCTGGTAAATAAATGACCTGCATATGTAACTTCTGGTAGTCTGCATTTGTACTTTACAGGACTGAGCTTTCTTAAGGCTTCTGTTATGCTTTGCTTCACCATTGCCTCCAACCAATACATCATCTACTGTTATGGCACAAGGATAATCTGAAAAAATAATTGCTCCATTGCATGCTGAACGACTTCACTTGCAGAATTAATTCCAAATGGCATCCTGAAGAATCTATATCTGCCAAATGGGGTACTGAAAGTAGTCAGTAATGAGGATTTGTGATCAAGCATCACTTGCTAAAATGAACTTTTTGCATCCAAGACAGAAAAAATAGCGGGATTTGGTATTAGGGCTGCAACTTCCTCAACTGTACGCATTGGATGATGCAGTCTCTTTAATTCTTTGTTCAAATCTCTTGGGTCAATACATATTCTGGATTCGTCTGAGCCTTTCTTTTGGGCTGCTACCGTGGACGACACCTGTTCAGTTGGTTCTGTAACTGGACAAATTACACCTGGCTGCACCATTTTATCCATCTGAGCTTTGACTTTATCCTGCATAGCTATCAGAACTTTTCTTGCTGGTCTGACCACTGGACTGACCTCTGAGTCTAACTTCATAGAATATACAACTGAAAGTTTTCCCAACTTGTCATCAAAAACATCATACTCTGAGAAAATGGCTTCAGAAAACTGGAACTAGGATATGTGCTTATATGATGAACTTCTTTGTTAAAAGAAAGCAGATACATTCTCAAACTGTCTCTGAGACCCAATAATGACTGCACAGGCTTTCGGACTAAGTAGAATAACAAGCTGTAACAGTTCCTAGCCACATAACATGAACGCACTACTGAGCTTTCTGTTTGAATTTCTTCACCTCCATAAGCAACAAGCTTTGCATAACTAGTCACATTGAGTTGTTCACTGGCTCTCACCTTAGCAAATGTGTCTGCCAACATAACATTACACTTTGAACCAGTGTCTACTTTGAGCTTGGTGGATTTACCATTGATCTGGACAGTACAAAACACTTCATTCTTTGCCAACAAATTCACTGCATCAGCCTTTTCACCAATTACTGATACAGCATATATATAGAAAGTAGAATTGCAGCTCTCTATATGATCAACTTGCTTTTTTGAGTGACCCTTCTTTATAACTGTGTGAGGTTTACTTGAGTTGCAAAACTTTTGAAAATGGTTAAATTTTCTACACTTGTGGCATTGCTGATCAAATGCTAAGCAGTTCTCTCTTTTAGACTCATGATTGGTATCACAATTGTGACAGTTAACAATCAAGCTGGATTTTGGTTTTGCTGACTCACCTTTGTACTGCAATGAGCATGCTCTTTTCATAGAACTTGCTGGAAGACTACGTGGTTTCCCAGGAGAACCAGCAGTGAATGTAGCTGCCATGTGCTTAGGCCTACTTCTGTTAGCCACATGTTACATGCTGTCTACATGTGTGCTGGGGCATGTTGAAACCATGCTGTTATCACTTGCAAGCATACTTGTGTGCCTTTCTGTAACTTCATGGATTTGACAAATCTCAGTAGCTTTACTCAGTTAAATCACTGTCACGAAGCAAAATCTTTCTCACAATAGCACTATTAATACAACACACAAGCTTGTCCTTTATTAACTCATATTTTAAGTCACCAAGCCAACACATTTTAGCTTTGTTTCTCAGGTCAGTACTATAAGCTGCAAAAATTTCCCTGGTTTCTGATCTCTTGTGTAAAACAAATACTCTCTAATGTAATATTTGTCTGGGGGTTACAAATTTCTCTTAATTTGCACTGCAAACACTCAGGTTCATCCCTTGATTCACCCTGTACAACAATATGATGGTTTTCACCTTCTCCCTCATGTACTACTAGTGCATGTACAAATGAACGCTCTCTTTCAATGGACTCTGACTCAGCTAGGTTTAGCAAAATGAATGTCCTGGTCCGTGCATCTTTGTCAGAATAAGCTGCTTGTATAAAAATATCATACTCTTGATCAAATATTCTCCAGTTCTCTACAATATTCTGATCAAATACAAGTGGTGAGGGTTTTCAAAATCCATCTGCCATATTAACACATACCAGTGAAGGCTTTTGCAAATATGTATCAATACACACATATATACATATGCCAGAAATTTATGCCAATATTTGTAAATTTACACAATAGCACAACAAGCCTCTGAATAACTGAACTTTGTGAAATAAGTCTCTCAGACACTGTGATACTCTTGAAATTACTGTATTATAAGAAATCATCTCTTATCAGTGTAAGAAACATTTCAAAATAACTGTACCGTGTAAATAAACTGGGCAAAAGGAGCTCAGTGTAAGAAACATTTTGAAGTAAATATACTTTGTGAATAAACAGCACGCAGCACACTGAAACTTCCCCAAAATGGTGGTACTTTTGGTAGATAACTCTTTACAGTGCAAAAAATACTCTGTAATGGCAGCACTTTGTGAATAGACACACCCAGCATAAGAAACATTTCGAAATGGCTGTATTTTGACTGTACTTCTTGAAATAGTTGTACTTTTCACACAAATAAACTCTTTGGAATAAATGCACAGTAACAAACACACACTATAAGCACTTTACACACTTTGAGATACTTTGAATAACTCTAGTTATGCCCTGAATACAATGTGAAATAATAGTTATGCCAAAACACAGTACTTTGCCAAAAAACATGCAGCCGCCTTGCTTTATTTATGCTTAATGTGCCCTTTTCCTTTCCCTTATTATAATTGTTTTGCTTGTTTAATCTCTTTTCATGCTCATTGTACTTTTGTTGTGCTCGGTTTACTCTAAACATGCCCATTTTGCTTTAAACATGCTCGTTTTTCAATTCCGATGTAATTCCAACTCCCCATGTGCTTTTCTAATAATCATTTTATCAAATTTCTTAATTTTAAACATTTCATTTAATTAATAAATCTTTTGTACCTCTCACTTGTTTAATAGGTTCATAGGTGTGTACTAGGCTAATGGCCCTGGAGCCTTTACAAGCCTAGCCCATAGAAGAGTCCTGGCGTCATGCCGCCTGACATCAGTTCCCAGTGCCTCTGTCAAATAGAGCCACTGGAGTGATCCACAGGTTCATAGGTTCATAGGTTGGTACTAGGCTATCAGCCCTAGGGCCTATAGAAGCCTAGCCATAACACGTCCCTGGCTATTTCTTCCCACACTATTTACTTCCCTGGACCCCTGTCTAGCAGGGCGACTGACGTGATCCCCGGGGTGAATTTCCTTTCACCCATCCAGTCGTCAAGGTTCCTTTTGAAGAGGGCCAAAGAGGCACTCTGCTTGACATGTATGGGCAGTCTTTTCCAGAGTCTGGGGAGTCTCTGGGTCAGGAACCTATCCCTCCAGCATGTTTTGTTTATTGTGATGACAAGGTTTAGATCCCTGGAGCGTATGGCTCTGAGGGATTGTGATTTCTTTAAGTGTAGATTGTCCAAAAGCTCTGGGTTTGACATGGCCTTGTATGTTAGTTTAGTGAGGTATTTCTGTGGCCTTTCCAGTTGTTGCAGATGTCTTGAGAGGTAAATACCAAATGGGGTGTTATATTCTATAATGGGTCTAATGAGGGATGAGTACAGTGGGACAATGACCTCCTTTTTTCTGGATTAAAAGCCCTTAGTGATGAGGTGTGCCACATAGAAGGATTTCCTGACTGTTGTGGCGATGTGGTTATCGAAGGTGAGACCACTGTCCACCTGTGTCCCTAAGTCTCTTATCACACTTTCGGTGTTTAGTGTACTGCCACCTATGTGGTAATTCACGAGTACATGTTTTTTCCCAAAGGGGATAACTATACATTTCTTGGCATTGAGCTTGAACCCATGGCTCTGGCACCAAGCATCTGTTTCTGTAAGGCCATTTTGTAGAGTATCCACATCATTTGGGGATTCAATAATGGCTCCCAGTTTGCAGTCATCTGCGAACTTTGGTAGCCAGAGTCCCTTAGTGTTGGCCTGTACTTCAGAGAAGTAGATGCCAAACAAGAGCGGTCCCAGGCCTGAACCCTGAGGTACTCCACTTGTCACTTGTCTGGAGCAGGATTTGGAGTTGGCTACTTTTACAGTGTGGGTTCTGTCAGTAAGCCAGTTGGCAACCTATTGGGTGATGTAGGGATTAATGCCCAGCTTAGTAAATTTATCTATGATTCCAGAGTGGGGGATGGTGTTAAAGGCCTTGGCGAGGTCTAGATAGGCTGTGTGGACCACCTTACCCTTGTCCATGGCTCTGAAGACTGATTCAAAGAAGTCAATCAGGTTCAAGAGACAAGATCGGCCCTTCACGAACCCAAACTGGGTGGGGTCCAGTGTTTGAAGGTTGCCAATGTCTTTGTTTATAAGTTCCATGATAATATGCTCCATGGCCTTGCATATAAGGCTCATCAGACTGAAGGGACGGTAGTTTCCAGGATCCAAGGAGGATCCCCCCTTGTGGAGTGGGATAACTGTAGCTATGAGCCACTCAGTGGGCATGAAACCTGAGGTGAGACTATGATTAAACATGACACTTAGGTGAGGTGCCAGTTCATATTGTAGTTCATGTAGTACACAGCCCAGGATGTCATCTGGTCCCATGGATGCTGTATTCTTAGCTTTGGAGAGTGCATTTTTTACCTGTGTGGCTGTTATTACCAGAATGTGGCAATCGTCCAGTATTGAAATGGGCCATTTAGGGGGTGAGAGGGGGGTGAAGTTGGCACTGAATCGATCTGCCAGGATATTGGCAATATCCTTGGGATCAGTATATTTAATGCCATTCTGTTTTAGCTCAGAGCAGATCTGAGCATTGCCATTTAGATTCTTGACATAGTTATAGAATGCCTTGTGGTTGTCTTTGGAATCTTTGGCAATTTTATTTTCATAACTAGCTTTGGAGGATTTTATGAGGGATCTCAGTTTCTTACTGAGGCTGGTAAGGGAGTTTTTTGCATCCTGGGATTTTCCTCTTTTCTGCAACAGTTTTTCCTTTTGTTGTAAAGTTTGTTTATGGCAGGGGACCACCAGATTGGCTTCCTTTTTTTGGAGGAGAGCATCTTGGTTCTATTTGGGATGGCATGATTCATTCATGAGTGGATGTGCTCATACAGTGCCTTAGTGTAGGATTCAGCAGTCGAACTTTCAATTCCTGTCTGCATGGGTGTCATGAAGTTTGTCACTTCTGACTTGAGTAGCATGAAGTTGGCTTTGGAGAAGTTTTTTATGGAGGTTTCCTTACTGGGGGATGGGGGTGGGATGTAGATGTTAAGGGTGATTAACTTGTGGTCAGACCTGACTAACGAGGGGGTGACCATAGGTGTGGAGCATTGATTTCCCATGTTGGTAATGACCAGGTCTAGGATATTGGAGCCCCTGGTGGGACTATGGATTAGTTGATCCAGGGCATTGGAATTTATTAATTCCAAGAACTATTGGGCAAAGCTGTTGGTACACGAGTAATTTTCCCAGTTAATGGCAGGGTAGTTAAAATCACCCAGTATTAGGGTGTTTGGGTCTATCTTAATATTTTCCAGTATGTTTAGAAAGGTGTAGTTAGAATCTTGGGGCATGGTGGGGGATCTGTAGCAAGCTACAATTTGGATTGCAGTCTTACCTAGTGTTAGTTGCACCTGGAGAATTTCAGACGCATTGTGTTGGGCAACTAGCCTGGTGGTGTGAATATCCTTGGTGAATATGGACACTCCTCCACCTTTAGTCTTTCAGTCCTGGGTTGGTGGCCGAAAAGTGTGGTAAGAGTTTTAGCCTGATATTGTAGGGATGCTCTCTGGAGCCTTGAACCAGGTCTCAGTTACTGCACAGATATCGATGTTCTCCATTTTTAGGAGTGCCTCGAGAGAGTGCATTTTAAGGTTTAAACTTCTAGCATTGAGTAGCATTACCTTCAGATTTTGCATGCTTGTACCTGTTACGGTGGTAGTTTGTCCTTTGAACTTTGCCTAAAAAAGACACTATAGGGGTGGCAAGAGCCTTAGCCAGTAACCTGGGGTGAACTTTCTATTTCCCATCCACTCATCAAGATTTCTCTTGAAGAGGGCCAATGAGGTGCTCTGCTTGACATGTATGGGAAGTCTATTCCAGAGCATGGGCAGTCTCTGGGTTATGAACCTGTCCCTCAGCATGTTCTGTTGATTGAGGCAATGAGGTTGAGGTCTCTGGAGGATGTGGTGTGGAGGGATTGGGACTCTTTAGATGTAGCATTTCTAACAGATCTGGGTCAGACATGGCTTTGTAAGTCAAGCAGAGATCACCTCTTAGTAGACGACATGAAACAGAGAATAGCTGGAGTTTTTTGAGTCTGTCAGTTTAGGACATGTGTTTAAAGCTTAGGATCCTCTTCATGAGGTACTTTTGTGGCCTCTCCAGCTGTTGCATGTGTCTAGTGAGGTATATGCCAAATGGGGCATTATACTTGATGATTGACCTAATGAGGGAAGAGTAGAGGGAGATGATGACCTCTTTCTTCCTGGATGCAAAACCCTTGGTAATGAGATGTGCCACATAGAAGGACTTTCTGACCACATTGGCAATGTGGTGGTCGAAGCATAGGTTGCTGTCAACCTGTGCCCCCAGATCTTTTATAACGCCTTCTGTGTTCAGTGGGCTCCCATCAATGTGTTAATTAGTGGGAACTGAGTTTTTCCCAAAGGGGATGACAACTAATTTTTTGGCATTAAGTTTAAGGCCATGGTTTCGACACCAGTCATTGGTCTTAGTGAGGCCTTTCTATAGGATGTCTGCATCACTTGGGGAGTTAATAATGGCTCCCAGCTTGCAGTCATCTGCGAACTTGGTCAGGCAGAGTCCACCCGTTTAGGCCTGGATTTCTGAGAAGTAGATGCAAAACAGGAGAACACCCAGGACCGATTCCTATGGGACTCAACCCCCCATTTCTCGGTCACCCACGTCCCCCGGAATCTTTTTTAAAGTTTTTTTTGTCTATTCCTTCTAGCATGTCGAGGGATCAGTTGCTAGTGTCCTCTCCTGCTCAGCTGGTGAACCTGGGAATATTGAGGCAATGTTACAATTGCCTCATGTACACAGACAACCCTCTCCTCCTCCCACAAAACACAAATACATGCGAGAGATGCAACTATACGGCCAAACTGGAGGCTAAGCTCTCTCAACATAGGACTGGCAAGACCAGTCAGGAGGAGAAGGTTACCACACACACTATAGACCCAGTCTCACATAGTACCATTACAACCTCAAATCATACACATAAACACACAAAGACATACTCGGAGGCTCTGATCAAAAATCTACCAAAACAGCAGAGGCCACCAAAGCAGACACCCAAACAACCACCACCTCAGAACACAACACCTGCAACACATAGACCTCACAGTCAGAGTGTCAAACAGTCACAGCCCTTAAGGCCAAACACAATGCCAGACACACTAGTCATTGGTGACTCCATAGTCAGACACACTGACGCCCGCCACCAGACTGAGTAAGGAGAAGGTCACAGTAAGCTGCCTGTCGGGCGCTAGAATCCGCCACATAACGCAAGCACTCAGGTCTCTCAACAGCAGGTACAAATATGACTCAGTCATTGTCCACGCTGGTGTAAACGACCTGAGACGCACTCCTTGGACTATATGAAAAGAGACATTGAGGAGCTCTCTGATTATGTAGCCCAGGCAGGTATGACCCTGACCTTGAGCAGTATCCTACCTTCACCAAGAATGATGCCACAATACAGAGATAAGATGATCAGCTTTAACAATTGGCTTAAACACTGGTGTCATTCAAAGGGGATCCAGTGTCTGTCTGCCTGGGATGACATGCTGGACAAGCCACGCTGCTTCGCAAGGGACGGCTTGCACCTGTCACCCTGGGATTCCGGATATTGGCAAAGGCTCTTGCCACCCCATAGTGCCTTTTTAGGCAAGGCTCAAATTCTAAACCTACCACCCTAGAACACAAAAAGGAAAAAACTAAGGGTAATGCTGCTCAATGCCAGAAGTCTAAATCTCAAAATGCACGCACTCGAGGCCCTTCTCAGTATGGAGAACATCGATGTCTGTGCTGTGACAGAAACCTGGTTCAAGGCTCCTGAGAGCACCCCAGCGCTATCAGGTTTTACCTCATATCATGCGTTCCGCCCCAAAATCTGGACAATACCAAGAAAGGAGGGGGTATCCATATTCATCAAGGACACCCACACCTCAAGACTGGTGGCAACGCACGATGCATCGGAGACCATCCAGGTGCAATTAACCATAGGCAAGACTGCTCTGCAAATTGTAGCATGTTACAGGCCACCCTCACAAACTCAGGAACCTCACATGGCCTTCCTGAAAACACTAGAGGGATAAATGTATCACCAAACACCATCATACTAGGTGACTTCAATTACCCTAATATAGACTGGGAACACTACTCAAGCCCAAACACCCTAGCCCAAAAGTTCCTGGAATTCATAAACTCAAATGCCATGGAACAACTAGTCACCATCCCCACAAGAGGAGATAACATACTTGATCTCATCATCACGAACATGGGAGCACAATGTTCAACACCGGAGGTGTACCCTCACTGGTGAGATCAGACCACAAACTAATCTCGCTGGAGGTCCTCATCCCACCCCCACCTGAAATAAAAAAGACCACAGTAAAGAACTTCTCAAAGCCGATTTCACACTTCTAAAGACTAGTGTGGTCTCCTTTAAGGCCCCGAGCCGGGAAAACAGTACTCAAGCCACTGAATCACTTACAAATGCCTTCTACCAGCACCTGCAGGACTGCATGGATAAGGCAATCCCAAGCAAAACAAAGACTCTTTGTACCAAAGGCAAGCGTCCAGTCTGGTGGACCCCAGCCATAAACAAACTCTACAACAAAAAGAGGAAGCTACTACAAGATAGAGCAAAATCCTTAAAAGGTAAGACACCCTTGATCACTATAAGTAAAAAACTAAGAGCTCTCTAAAATCATCCAAAGCAAATTTCGAGAGAAAAATAGCTAAAGACTCAAAAGACAATCATAAGGCCTTCTTTAGCTATGTTAGAAACCTGGGAGGAAACTCCCAGATATGCTCAGAGCTAGTTCAAAATGATGTGAAGATTACTGATCCTACAGACATTGCCAACATACTGGCTGACAGGTTCAGTGCAAACTTCTCCCCTCCCCAAAAGGAGAGATATCTATACCAAACGATTGCAGCCCCCCAAACATCTCCAGCGCCCAAGTGAGAACTGCTCTCTCCAAAGCAAAAAACACAGCATCCATGGAACCTGATGGTGTCCCCGGCTGTGTGCTCCATGAACTCAATGATGAATTAAACCCACAGCTAGGACAGCTGTTTAATCAAAGTCTTACCTCTGGATACGCACTCCAGGAGTGGCGCACTGCAACTGTGGTACCACTTCACAAAGGCGGTGCCTCCACCGACCCTGGAAATTACCGCCCATTAGCTTGACAAGCCTTATCTGCAAAGCCATGGAGAGGATCATAATGGACCTCATAAATAAAGACATAGGGAATTTGCAGACTTTGGATCCAACCCAGTTTGGCTTTGTCAAAGGCAGATCATGCCTTTTAAACTTGGTTGACTTTTTCAAACAGTCACCAAAGCCATTGATGAGGGAAAGGCAGTCCATACAGCCTACCTCGATCTGGCTAAGGCCTTCGATACAATACCCCACTCGGGTATCATTGAAAAACTCATCAGCTTAAATGTCAACCCATACATCACAAGATGGGTTGCAAACTGGCTGAGTGACAGAACCCACAGGGTCAGAGTTGCTGGCGCCATGTCAGACTCAAAGCCTGTCACAAGTGGTGTCCCACAGGGCTCAGTCCTGGGCCCACTCTTGTTTGGCATCTACTTTTCCAAGTACAAGCAAACACAGGAGGGTTATGGCTGACAAAGTTTGCAGATGACTGCAAACTGGGCGCATAGTAGAAAACACATCTGATACAGATATCCTTCAGAAGGGTCTCACAGAAACGGATAACTGGTACCAGAGCCACGGCCTAAAGTTAAATGCCAAAAAATGCATAGTCATACCCTTCGGGAAAAACAAGGTTACCCCTAGCTACCAAATAGGTGGCAATCCACTGAGCACAGAAGAAGTTATCAGGGACCTGGGGACCCAGGTTGATAGTAGTCTGTCATTCGACACCCATGTAGCTAAAGTAGTTAGGAAGACCTTCTACATTGCCCACCTTATCATGAAGGGATTCTCATCTAGATCAAGGGAGGTCATAGTCTCCCTTTACTCATCACTCATCAGACCAATGATTGAGTACAATGCCCCATTCGGAATGTATCTGACCCGACACTTGCAGCAGCTGGAGAGGCCACAAAAGTTCCTCACCAAAAGGATAAAGGGTCTCAAAAATCTGTCCTATGCTGCCCGACTGAAAGAACTCCAGCTCTATTCAGTCGCACCGCTTGCTCAGAGGTGACCTTTGCCTAACATACAAGGCCATGTCAAACCCAGATTTGATGAATATGCTTCACCTCAAAAATCTAGATCCATCAGAGCCACAAGGGCGGAGACTTAAACCTTGACACGGCTATTAATAGGACGTGCTGGAGGGATAGATTCATCACCCAAAGACTCCCTATGCTGTGGAACAAAATCCCGGTACATGTGAGGCAGAGCACCTCGCTGGCCTTGTTCAAGAGAAATCTTGACCAATGGATGGGAGATCACAGATATACCCCAGGGATTACCTCAGTGTCACTGCTCGACAGAGGCACAGCAAAATAATGGGTATAGTTCCCCATACTAAAGGGGTGGCGTAAGCCACAAAACGATGGGCTAGGCTTGTAAATGCCCTCGGGCAGATAGCCTAGTATGAACCTATGAACCTATGAACCTATGACTGGTCAGCAGTCTGACTTGGAATGTGCTACTTTCACACTGTGGGTTCTATCTGTGAGCCAATTTGTAGCCCACCTAGTGATATAGGGGTTGATGCCTAGTTTGGTGAGTTTATCAATAATTCCTGAGTGGGGAATGGTATCAAAGGCCTTGACCAGATCAAGGTAGGCTGTATGAACTGCCTTGCTCTTATCCACAGCTCTGGTGACTGACTCAAAGAAATCAACCAGGTTGAGCAAGCATGATCTACCTTTCACAAAACCAAATTGAGTGGGATCCAGAGTTTGGAGATTCCCTCTATCCTTGTTAATTAGGTCCATGATGATGCGCTCCATAGCCTTACATATCAGACTCATCAGGCTAATGGGTCGATAATTCCCAGGGTCTGTAGTCGCTCCCCGTTTATGGAAAAGGATGACTGTAGCAGTGTGCCATTCGGTAGGGACAAAGCCTGAAGTGAGGCTGTGATTGAACAGGGCATACAGATGTGCTGCCACTTCACTTTATAGTTCATGTAGAACACATTCAGGGATATTGTCAGGTCCCATGGAATCTGTATTCTTGGCCTTGGACAATGCAGCTTTAACCTGTGCCTAGCATTCCTCTGGTATTGTGATTGGTCCTTTAGTGGGGAGAGAGGGGTAAAGTTGGCACTGAATCTGTCAGTCAGTATGTGGGCAATATCTTTTGGCTCAGTATAGGAGGTACCATTGTGCAGTAACTCAGAGCAAACCTAGGTATTGCCATGGAGATTCTTGATATAACTATAGAAGGCTTTGTGGTTGTTTTTAGCGTCTTTTGCAATTCTGCCTTCATAACTGGCTTTAGAGGTTTTGACGAGGGATCTCAACTTTTTATTGAAGCTAATAAGGGAGTTTTTCCAGTCGTGGGATTTCACCTTTTTCTGCAACAGTTTCTTCCTTCTATTGTAGAGTTTATTAATGGCAGGGGACCACCAGATTGGCTTCCTTTTTTTGGAGGAGAGCATCTTGGTTCTGTTGTGTATGGCTAGTTCCATGCATTTATGTATCTGTTCATACAGTGCATTGGTGTATGATTTGGCAGTCATGCATCTATTTTCCATTGACATGGGTGCTGTGAAGTTAGCCACCTCTGGTTTTAGGAGCCCAAAGTCAGCTTTGGAGAAGTTTTTCATGGTGGTTACCTTTGCGGGGGATGTGGGTGAGATGTGGATTTCCATGGTGATTAGTTTGTGGTTGAATCTAACCAGGGAGGAATTGACTATTGTTGTAGAGTAACAGTTGCCCATGTTAGTAATAACTAGGTCAAGGATGTTGCTTCCTGTACTGGGGTAAGAATGATCTGGTCCAAGGCATTGGAACTGATGAATTCCAGAAAACGTTGGGCCAGTGTATTGGTGCATGAGTAGTTTTTCCAATTGATGGAGAGGTAGTTGAAGTCACCTAGTATGAGAGTGTTGGGTTGGACCCTAATAGTTTTCAGGGTGCATAGGAATGTGGAGAGAGAGAGTCTTGGGACATGGTTGGGGACCTAAAGCAGGCCATGATCTGAATTGCCATCTTACCCAATGTTAGTTTTACCTGAAGTATCTCAGATGTGTTATGCTAGGCTACTAGTCTGGAGGTGTGCATATCCTTTATGAATATGGAGACACCACCGCCTTTGGAGCTTTGGTCCATGTTCTGGGGCCGAAAGGTGTGGAATGAGTTATAGCCTGGTAGCACAGGTGTGCTTTCTGCTGCTTTAACACAGGTCTCCGTTACAGCACAAATGTCAGTGTTCTCCATTTTGAGGAGTGCTTTGAGCAAGTGCATCTTGCGATTTAGACTTCTAGCATTGAGCAGCATGACCGACAGATTGCCTTTATTTATAGCTGTTATGGTGGTAATTTGGTCTTTGGAACATCACCTAAAAAAGGCACTATAGGGGTGGCAAGAGCTTTAGCCAGTATCCGGAAACCCAAGGGTGACAGGTGCAGGCCATCTCTGGCAAAGCATCGAGGTCTGTCAGTCATATCATTCCAAGCAGACAGATACTGGATCCCCTTAGAATGACACCAGACACTTAGCCAATTGTTGAAGTCAATCATTTTCTGCTTGTACTTGCGGTATCATTCTGGGTGATGGTACGATGCTGCTCAGGGCTAGGATCATACCTGTCTAGGCCACATAATCCAAGAGCTCCTCCATGTCTCTTTTCATGTAGTTCAGGGAGGTGCGTCTCAGGTCATTCACACCCACATGGACAGTGACAGAGTCACACTTGTACTTGTTGTGGAGTGATCTGAGTGCGTGTGTTATGTGTCAGATTCTGGCACCTGATAGACAGCTGACTGTTACCTTCTCCTTATTCAACCTAGTGAGTACCCCTGTGATGCTTCATTATATCTATTTTATAAGATAAACCATTCATGCAAGTTTCCATTACCTTTTATTTGTTTCTGGCCCTTTTTTATGCTCATTTCCCTTAGTCTACATTCACTATTAACTCTGCACCTTGTAGCTCTGAATAACAGTCTCTGGAATCCCGGTTTTGACACCATGTCACTTGTCCAGTCAGGATCAAATAGACGAGTCTTTGTGGGTTCTGTTGAAGCAGCTTTATTATGTACAAACACATCAGGACTGAGGCTTAATAACTTTAACTTAGATAAACTTATAAATAACCTAGCTGTTACACTCAGACATGCTCACTCTCTGGGTGCACTTCAAAATGCCACTGAAGCTAGCACATGCTTGCTGTTTATATGCACATGCCATCCTTGAAATGCTTCTTAAAGATACAGCACACATACACACACACACACACTCACACACACACACACACGCACACACACGCACACGCACACACACATGCACACACACACACACACACACACACACACACACACACACACACACACACACACACACACACACACACATACACACACACACTTTATTCTACACATGGGATCTTTATTTTATTGTATAAAGCTGGTTGTGTCCCCCTGTGAGTCAGACACCAGAAAAGAGCTGAAATTTCTGTCCTGGAAAACCCTTTCCTTGGAAGACATTGCTTCTGCAATATGGATTTCTGAGATGCATGCCTTATGCATTGATCCTCCATACCTGGCTTCCTGAAAACTAATCTTACCTTAATTCCCAAATGAGCCATTGAGGCAAATCTTAATTTACAAATCTGACAGTATATTTCGTAACTGCTGTAGTATGGAGAGCATGTTTAGCAACATATGGATATGAACAAACAGTTATGTTTTTAACTGCACATGACTAAAGACTGCAGGAAGGATTCACAACTGTCTACTTTTTATGCAAATTGAGCAGTATTGTTTTGAAATCAACTTTGTCTAGATGGCTAACTTATTGCATTACATTTTGCTATGATAAGTACAACTAGGAGTTGCCTCATGATACAGGGGCCCATGCTGTGTGGGTTGCGTGTAAATCACAGGCCTAGTTTAAGAATGTCTCCACTAATTATTCATATGCGGCCACAATGTGGACTTCTGAGTATTTTTGCAAGGCATTGTAAGCTGTGTGTGATGTCCAGGTCTTGGTCCTAACATTATTCAGAGTATATATTTCAGGAGCCCATGAGTTCTGCTAGATACTCTGTCTTAGGAGCTGAGGATTATGGACCAGACCAAGGAATATTCAGAAGTTATGTACCATAACACTATATCTACATTCTCATCCAACATCACCTAGCCCGGTAGAGGGGGGTCTGCACTGAGCAATATTTGAAGTGCTGTGAAGGTGTGTTTTGTGCTCCATTTTTAGCAGCATAGTTGAGATCTAGAGGAGGATGGCAGTCTTCAGGGACTTAAGGATGCTTAACAAACTGGAATCTGACAGTTCATTCCTGATATTTTTAAACATCTTTATTAAATCACATTTTAAACAATGACATAGGTACACATACATTAATAGAAACAGACATAGTAACATTTTTTTCTTTATTTTCATGTAGTACATACATGTTTTCTTAACAATTATCATTCGCTCTGGCATTTTATAAATTGCTCATTTCCAACCTTTCCTTAAGCCTCTCTCCTGCTCTTGAACATTATTTTGCATGTATTATTCCCACAAATTCTATTTTCTGCTACGTAATTTGTTTGTCTCCTCTACTATATTCAGTACTTCAACTACAGCTGGTTTAGATTTTGATTTTGATTTTATAGTCATTACTTTTTGGCAGCCAATATCACTAAACTTAGTACGGCCTTGTAAGGACTCTTACAAAAAATTGAAAAATGAATATATATATCTGCAACTATTTCAACACATAAATACTTATGGTCTTCTCTGTGATAGCACAGGTTTAAAAATTCCTTTAGTATCCAGACTGCCCCACTATCAGCTGCTGATGCCATTTATTCCAGCACTAATAAAGGCTTCATTATTGCAGGTATTTTTGTTGACACGACTTGAGTATTTCAGACTGCAGACCATAGTCTTATACTAGAAAAGTGGAAGACACTGAACATTGGTGATAAAACCATTACCTGGTTCAAAATCTACTTAACCAACAGATCTTTCTAAAGCTATTCAAATAAACAAGTGTCTGAAAAAGATACACTCAACACAAGTCCCATAAGGCTCTGTTTGGCCTGTCCTTTTTCACCATTCATTAATGATATTAATTAAGAACCAACCAACCATGGCATGTTTATGTATGCAGATAATATATTCTCTTTGGAGTCTAGAGTAACAAATCATCTTTTCAAAGAGCTACAAAATCAAAATTCACAGACATGTTGTTACTGGTTCCCCTTTTAATCAATAATAAGTTTTATGTCATGCTATTCACTACAGCAAAGAAACTACATCCATTACCACCTTTAACGTTAACTGATTCCAAAAGAGCTGTAATTCTAAATGTTACACAATAAAAATACCAGTGAATAAATCTAAATCTGCTGCTAAACTTCAATTTACACACAGAAAATATCTCCTCTAAAGTTCTAAATCAGATGAAGCTATGCTATTCAATCTCTCACCTATTCTCCCCTACACTAAGCATGACAATAGCTACAAATGTTCTCATTCCTAAAACACAATATGTGCTTCCTATAATCATCCTCCACTCAGCTTATAACACTCAAAAATTAATATAGCCAAAAATAAAATATTTACATTTCCTGTACTTTCTCGTCTAAATTTTCACTATTGCAGCCTATATGAAAAAGCACACTGGCTGCCAGTCACAAACAAAACCCACATTTTGACTAAGTAGTCTGTTTAAATTCTAAACCAAAGCAATTGCCTACCACTTAAAAGTTTACTTCAAATCCAAAATACAAGCTGTTCCATTAGAAACAGCCAGGAAGGATCAATCACTCTTCTCAGACCTAGATTTTAGCTTGCTACTGAAGAAAAAACTTCTCTAGCATTAGACCAGCCACATGGAATTAATCGCAATTGCAAATAGAAATAAAAAATACAGAAATATTAGGATTATTCAAAAAATTAAAACTATTTCTACAAAATGAATCAAAATGTATCTCCTTTCATGGTACTGACTGACACAAAACAAAAACTGGTGTAGGGTTACGTGCCATAATTCAGTTCTTATAAACACTATAAATATCATTTCCAATTGTAATTATAATTACTCATAATTTATGTTTTTACTCTTTATGAAAATGCAGTACTGTTTATTTTCTTCATGTACATCAGGAGCATGAAGCATTGTTTGACCATTGTCTGGGGTGGTTTCTCCCTTTTATATGCTACACTTCTCACATGCTGCAACCACAAGACCCCAGAAGGATTGAGATGTGGGGTAGTGTCATGGAGCGGTGACCACAGGCTGGCTACAGGACTTACACAAGATGCTGTACCACTTGGGAAGAGCAACACCAACTGTGCCAATGTAAAAGATTCAAAAAAATGCTATATAAATATATTATACGATGACAAAGGTCAGACAAATCTGCAGTTACATCGCTAATTTAATAGAAATAAGTTTAACCTTTTCCTTAAATTTGCGTGGATTTTATGTTCTTACTTCATGAGGTATAAAATTCTGAATTTTGATAAGACTAACTTCAAATAAACCACCACCAAATAATCAAATTCATTATTGTTTTAAGATGACACAACCAATGAAGAGTTTGCAGAATGGGGAATATATCATCTAGATGACTGTGCACAGAGGGTTTAATATCATTATAGGGAAATATAATGGAAAAGTTCAGGTATGAAGCATTTAGGGAACTCATCCCAGACCGGCACATTTAATGTGAGCCAGGGATGTTGCCTTTCTTTGTGATGGAATGGCAAATATAGATGCTGTGTAGTAGGTTGAATTTATTTTTCCCAGATGTCTCAGTGAAAGGTTACTGCCCAGTACAGAACAGCACAACAGAAGCTATCAGGAAGTATTAGAATATGAACCAGTCCACAGTAAAATTCCAATTTAAGACTCAATCTATGCTGTGTTAAAAGCATCTTAGAGTTTTATTTTTTTCTTACTGGCAACATGAGAAATGTACTCATTGAATTTTATGGCATTATAAAGTTTGAGAAATATTTAAGTGACTTTGAAATTATATTGATATTTAACATCAGTTGTCCTGTTAGAGGTTCACAGAGCTGGGATATACAAGACGGAACAATAGGTACTGTTATTCTTCCTGTCTTAACTTCACATTAACCTTAGAATGGAGCATAAGCAACTTCAATCCCATCAAAGCTTTCACTTAAAAAGAAAGAATATATGACACTAGGATATTAAGTTCTTAAAATCTATTGATAATAGACTTATGCAGCAACAAATGTTCAATGTTAATATGAGATTTTGTATTACAAGCTTTGTGGTTTTAGCTTTTTGTGAACCTAACTCCAAATTTGAGCAAAAGGAAAGCTTTTACAGCTATGAAATGAAATCATTTGGCAAAATTAGTCATTTGTATTCAAAACATGTTCAGAAATAGGGTCTGCTTAAAATCCCCCAAAATTCCTAATTTCTGAATTAAATTGTTGCAGTCTGCCATTTTGATTATATCAAATAAATGTAGACACGGAGTTATTTCATTTTCATGAAACTGCAATGATTTCTGCAGAGCATGCTGTTTGTTTATTACTCTTACCGACTTTCCTTTTCAGATGTGTTTCTTTTTAGTATTGTCTTTTATATACCAATCAATTTTTTTTCTTTCTTTTTGGACTTTTTGTATGAGCATTTATTGTCTGTCTAATATTGAGATATTTGAAAACTGCACTATTTTTTCCGTTACCCTACTGTTTTGTTTAATAAAGTTGCATTGTATGTCTAAAAAGGAAGACACATGTGAATTACGTCACTTTACTGTGAACAGGATCCATATCTGTGAGACAAAAAGGAAAAATATCTGTAATGAATTTCTTTAGAAATATTAATGCTGATTCAGTCTGTACAATGAATCTCATATTGCAGATCTTAAATCAAAATATTATCGAGCTGAATTATTTGGATTCAGGACATACATATAGATAATGAACACACTAAAAAGTAGAAGTTATTTATTTTAGGAAAGAAGAATTTATATATTCTATGTATTTTGGATGTATAGGATTACCATTTAGGTTCTTTCTGTGGCTTGGAGAATTCAAAGATTTATAAAGCATTTTACTGTGCTCGTTTATAACAATATAATAACTATGTAGTACATAGAGCTCAATGATTACCCACTGATATTCCATAAAAGACAGATCAGTTAAGTGCCAGAGTGGTGTGAGACCCAACCTTAACAAATATTAAGATCCCCCTGCTAAAGTTGTTAAGGTTGAGTCCTGTGCTAGGCAGTCATAACTGATAGTACAGATCTATAAATGACAGCAGAAGAATAAAGGATTTGGTTCATGCCAATAATGTGACCCTTCCTCTTACATACTAAGAAAGTTACTAGAATAACTCAATGTGTATTCATCTGCATTTGCTGAAGGATATGAAGTCTGAAACCTAAATATGTGTCATTATTTAGTGTTTTCAGTACTCCATGATTTGTGTCATTTAGTGACTTCAATCCACTGATTTCTCTGAATACCACAAACTTTATAAGGAACTGACCAAACAAATGAGTCAAAAATCTGGACATCCTCTTAAAATCCGGATAGTGTACTGGCATGGCAAGGTGAGTGTAAATGCAAGGGCACTGTGTGTTACACTTCCTTTCTGATAGTATTCGCTAAGTAGCTAAATGTTTTATGGCTTTGAAAGCCAGAAAAACACTTGAGTGTTTTTTTTCTTCTTTTTACTGTAACTAGTAGTATCTGCAGCAGATAAAGTTCCATGCACTACAAAGAATTATGATCAGATCTGTAATTATAACTCTAAATGATGTGTTCTTGGCATGGATGCCCCAGATTCACTTCTTGAGCCTTGCTTGGCATCCATGTCCTGAACAAATAATAACCTGGTTATGATCAGTGAACTGATCACAATCCTCTATATCTGAGCAGCTGATGAATTTCTGAAGTCCATAACTGCAGTGCATAGAATAGTGGAACTAAACGTGCAAATATAGAGCTACCATCAGGAATGATTATCTCCTCAAAGACAGTCTTCCTCAGTGCAACTTATAAAAAAATCAGGTTCTGAAATATATATATATATATATATATATATATGGATCACTATCACTACGCCGACAGTTCAAATCTCCGAAAACGATATGGCCGAGACCATATCGCCGAAGATTTGAATTGCCAAAAAAGGAAAAAAAACACAGAACAACTTACCTGTATGTTTTTGCAGTGGGGCAAGCCCCCTGCACCCCCCACACCCCTACAACTTAAATATACCAACTCCTCAATGGCACTACAGTGAGGAAAACTGCAAATCCCAGGTTCCGCACTGTACGGCGATCCAAATACACAATTGTCAGTAATTCAAATGTTTATAGATATGGTCTTGGCCATATCATCTTCGTAGATTTGAACTTTTGACAATGTGATAGGGAACCATATATATATATATATATATACATATATATATATATATATGTATATATATATATATATATATATATATATATATATATATATACATATATATATATATATATATATATATATATATATATATATATATATATATGTATATATATGTGTGTGTGTGTGTGTGTCCACGCACGCACATTTATATACGTGTATTACTTTAGTTGCAGATACAAATCACTACTTTATTTCTATTGCAACTTAAATGTACAAATTCCCAAAACACACAAGGGAGAAAAATAACGGTATAACTGTTTTAGAAGTGGGAACCATTTTTCTCCTTCATGACGTATTTTGTCTTTTTCCCAGTGAGTTAGTATATATGTAAGTGCTATGGTGGCATAGAGGGATTTACCCACTGCAGGAGGTGGTTTATTTATCACTCACAATTTTATAGGGTGCATGTTTTGACAAGTTTGAATTATTCAGCCAAATATTTTGGAACCTGAGCAGCTAAACCCTTTCTGCTATGTTGGATGCTACTAGGGCATCTAATATGTTTACCAGGCATTACATCACATCAGTCATTACAGTGCACACTCTCTGAACAGTACAGTCCTATTAATATATAACTGGAAAGTAAATTGTGCTTCACCCATAGACTGACACTGAGTACCATTATATTATACCATGCTGAGAGTTATGCAACCTCATTCTGCCCTCCAGTTTCACAGCAAGAGCAACAACTAGACAGTGAGGTTAATCCTGCATAGTTTTTTGGTCTCTTGCATCCATAGATCAAATGACTTTTCACAAATTTTCCTCTAAAACAACAAAAACAACCTCCATTTCAAAATGATTCCTTGCTACTTTTTGAACTTAATTCTTGCTCTAAAAAGTTCACTCATCAGCACAGTCTGAGCTCAATATGAGTCAAAAGAAGATTTCATGACATCTAAGTATTAAATCTAGCACAGCTGTGTATGCTTAGTGCTCAAACATCACAAAACAAATAGCAGCCGAAACAGAAAAAGATGTTGGAAAAGTATAATAGCTGTAATGCTTATCAGGGTGACAAGGATGGTTCCTATTTGGAATCATACCAGGATATTCTGGAGTAATTTCCTGCAAAACTCCCATCCTTGCTATATATTATATCTGTAACCTCTCCTTATAATTTACATTCATAGGTAGTTACTAGGCTTGCAGTTCAAGGGACCTTTAAGAAGCCTAGCCAAAATTCCCAGCTGACCAAGTTAAGTGACTTGCTCAAGTTCACGCAGTAGGCAAATGAAAGTGTAGGGATTAAAACTCTGTACCACAGGAAGAAGCTTGTTAATAGCTGACAGCCTTAATCCTCTGTGTTAACTGCCATTTAGATGAAATTTGTACTCAACTCTGTGTTGCCCAAGCAAATGACTACTAATGAAAAGAAGACATTTTTCATTCCTAGTTGTAATTTATTTCCACCAGAAGACATTTATCATACCTCCTTTAAATGTGAGTCATTGGTGATGCACTTACATTTTCATATGTCAATTATATCAATTTTGTAAGGTGTATTACATCTCATTCTTGTAAGAATTTTTTAGGTGGAATGCATGGGTTAAGATGAGTTGTTATATGACTTCATGTAGTTTTATTTTTAAGTTTAATAGCTGTCTTAATGTATTATTTCTGCAATGTAAGCTTCCAGCAAAAGCAAATTAAAAAAGAAGGGATCACATTAATGTGGTGCTGAATAAAAGATGTTCAGAAGATGAAAAATATAGATGTGGGCATGCAGCTGACATAATAAACAGATAATTTTACATACAGAAGGCGTGCATCACTCACAAGGCTGTACAAGGAGGCAGCTACAGTGAGTTGTCTTGCAGGTTCCAGAGTTTCTGACATTACAAGAGCCATAATGACCCTATCACCTGTCAGATATAACAACAAGATAGCAGTGGTCCATGTGGGAATGAATGACTTGAAATATAAAACACTGAGGGACATGCAGAGAGATGTGTCAGAAAGTTCTCCTTGTGCTACAAATGCAGACAAGACACTGGCCCAGAGTGGAATTCTTCTTTTGCCTCAAATGATGCCTAGATACAAGGAAAAAGTAATTGGTTTCAGTTAATTAAACATCTGTTGTAATTACAGGGGGGGTTTAGTATGGGATGAGATGCCTGACGGTCCAGTTTGGTTCATTAAAGATGTCCTGCGCTTTCATTCCAAGGTTTCCTCATGCTGACTAAAGCCTTTGATGCCCCCCTAGTGGGCTTCTTCAGCACAGTAGAGTTGAGGAATATTTTAGTGTAATAAATGTATTAGTCCCCAAATCTGATCACACTAAAGTGGCTGTCCTCAAGACCAGAAGTCTATACAATAACTTGCCTGATCTTCAGGCACTCTTACGTTTGGAAAGCATTTGTGTCTATGTAGGTATGGAGACTTTGTTTAAATATAAAGAGAGCATTTGCTCTTTTCCTGGGGTTTGCTATTTTCACATCTTCAGATCCAGTGGCTGTTGTGGTAGACTATCCAAATTTGTCAAGGAATATACTACTTCCAGAAAGATCTCTAGTAGCTCTCGCAAAGATCACTCCAGCTATAATTGATTCAGCAACTAATAGCTTGGTGCAGAACACCTTCTTTGTCCTCTGATGACCACATAAGATATCTTATTGTTCTAAATAATCTTTGTATTATTAGAAACTCCATTATTGTTAGTGACTTTAACTGCCATTAATAAACCAGTTTACCTGTAATTCCAATGTAGGATAGGTCCAAAAATGTCTAGACTTAATAAACAAAAACTCACTTGAACTGTGGGTAAACAATCCCAGTAGAGGACACATCATTTGTGACCTGATTCTTACAAATATGTCTGTCTCTTGCACCACCTTTCTTGTTATCATCTTCCCTAGTGAAGTCTGCCCACAAACTTGTGATATTATTCTTTAAACTCCCAAAAGACCCTACAGGAAACCACATAGAATTTAAAGATTATAAATGTGCCAAACTGCCTACTATGTGACAAAATATCAACATTCACTTTTGGCTGCTCCTTTCCTGACCTTGATATAGCCACAAGCATCACTAAGAAATTTTACATTCATGTAGAAAAAGCCAGAGATCTAGCAGTTCATACCAAATCAAAGTATTATGGGAAATTCACAAATCAACCACTTTGATGGTCTACTGCCATAAATAAACTTTGCTTCAAAAGAAACTCCTTAAATTATATTGAGATCCAAAACATGTCTTCTAAAGATAATATCAATATTGTAAGATGTGTTAGATTTACCTTACACTTCCATCATGAGCCAGATCTTAATTTGTTTTATAAGTCAAAAACAGCTACCCAAATGTGAAAACTCCTGTATAAAAATACGAAAACAATAATGCAAAAAACCAGGAGTGCAAAGCGACAGAACAGTATCCTCATAGACTAATCTTCGTACTGAACCAAAAAGCACAGCAAGCAGTATACACTTCACCAGGATGAGCCAAGGTACAGAATAGGCAGTTTTTACTTCACTGATTCACAAATACAGTCTCATATAAATAGGCACAAGACAATCCTCATTCGATGCAAGAAGTGTGAGTTTATTCAACAAATGAATAAAAAATGGCAAGCGCTTTCACCCGACTGGGCTTCATCAAGCCAATGTAAAACAACACTTTTAAAACAAACTATATATACTGTGAAAAGTTGACATCATTTCCTATTCCCAATCAATTAGTCAACAATTAAAAATTAAAGAGCAAGTAGTCCTTGTTCATTACATATTCATTATTACACATCATAAACTTTATAAAACTAATCCAATATCTCTAAAAATATATTTAAAAACATAACACATCAGTGTGGGAAGGCTGCCAGCCTAGCCAGATAGGATTTTATACATAATTCTATCATTTGTAAACATGAATGTTGAACTATAAATACTATGAAATGTTGAGCTACAAGCTTGTTTTCTTAAATGAAAGGATATGCTGTGAAATGTTGAACTTAAAACAATGTAGCAACATTGCCCTCTGCTGTAAAGAAAGCTAAGTCAAGCATTTCTTGTCTGACCTTTGAAGTTAAAATTATTTCATGTCTGTCCCTTTGAAGTTAAAATTTGGAGTTGATGAGTCTGGAGTGAAGCATCCTGCCTATTGTTTTAACTTAAGGAATAATTACTAGAGTTTACATGTCAAATGTCTTTTATGGCTGTAGTTTCCTGCAGCTGCAAGAAAACAAAAAAATGTAGTTTCTGTTAGCCTGGGAACACTAGGAAAGTGAAAAAATATTTAATGGGAACAAGGACTGCAATAGCAATTTAAACAGAGAGAATCAGAAGGCATTAAGCATTTTTTGTCTTAACCATCAAACTCATCAGCACTCTGCCTGTTGTCTTATGTAAGTTATCTTAGACTTGTGTTTTTCTGTGACGTCAGAACTGTACTACTGAATAATTTTAAGTATTTTTCTGTGATCTCTGAACTCTTGACTAGCACTGTGTAGTAAGAAGTATTATCTTGTGTTTTTATTATTTATTATTAAATATTTTAAAACCTTTCAACTGTGGCTGTTTTGACTAGAGATAATTTAAGCTCTAGAGTACATTGCATATTTATAGAGTTTACTGTCCAAGTCACTCCAAATAAGCCTTGACTGTTTAGTCAGACTTACCAATTGGATACTAATATTACACAGTAATAATTGGACTCCCTTTTAAGGGCCTTTGAGTAGCTGATAAGTATTAGCTGGGTGGTGGCAGGGTACTACCGTATAGTCTGGGAAAAGGGGGCACAGCTGGAGAACCTGTGCCAGCCTTCCCCAGAAGTGTTTGTGTGGTTGTATAAACTCTTATCTCAAAGTGTGTGTGTGTGTCAGCTACTTGGGCAGGGACACAAAGCACTGGTTGGACAGAGAGGGTGCTGGAGATTTTAGCTTGCCCAGCTGGCTGAGATCTGGACCCTATAGCTGGGCCAGTGGGGGGTCTGATTGGGGACCTGGAGAGCAAGGGAGTAACCAGCCTGACTGTGATCTCTGTGTGCCCTTAAGGGAAATTGCACTTTACTGTGTGTATTTGTTATCCTTTCCTCATATATATCTCTGGTGTTAGTGGTGAGGATTGAGGCTCCTTGTTTGCTGGGCCAGGGCACGGGCATCACACAGTGCATAAACATTATTTAATTTTGTGTTAGCTAGTTATTTTATACATATTTATTTATTTCTACTTGCATTTGTTTACTGAGGTATAGCTTGGATCCTTCTGGAACATATTCAGGTGAGTAAACTAATATAGTCATGCTCCTTAAATCTAACAACTTTTGCATCTCTTTCCCTTTGACCACATGGGTACATTTAACAGATTTAGTAACAGCACAGTGTCATAGCACCCAACTGTCCAGAACTTCACAGGTTGACCAAATTTTCTCCTCATATTTTTGGTCTGTTACTCTTATTTTTTTTTCTGGCATATCATTGCAGATTAAAGTCATTAAATAATGATAGACATTTGAGGTTCATACTTCATATCCTTCAGAGACTGCATGCCAATAGAAAACCTCCTATACCAGCAATTTTCTAGATTTATAAGAGCAATATTTCAAATCTCTCCCTATTGTGGGGTCTTTTTTTGCATTCCATGGGCATGCTTTCAGGTACAGCTTGTTGGCTAGCATTAATAGCTTTTACATCTGAAGCATTGCTGTTTGTAACTATGCAGAATTTTGCTATGCGCCCTCTTCCAGAACATTTAGAACAAACCAATTCAAAAGAACAAACCAATTCAAATGGTATCATTTAATTTATTATTTGCAGGAAAGAAACTAATAAACTTAGGTAAAGGCTTATTATTAGCCCTTGGTGCGTGCACATCTGATGGAGTTTGCAATTTCAGTTATAAAGAGATGTCCTACTAAAACATCTATATGTTCAGAAGAATTGTGGTCACTCTGGAATACTTGTTTTTTTAAGCTGCTAGGGAGTAGCCCTTTAAATTTATATGCAGCCAAGATGTCAAGAATTTTACTGACATTATTTACATGAGGTTCTAACCACAGTTTCAGAATTTGTCTTAAATATGCCATGTGACCTTAACCAGGCTTGTTGTAAAGTTTAGATGGTACTAAATAATTTTCCACATCTTCTGTTACAATTTTTCTTCAAAGATGTACTATTTTTGGGGTTCCAGAAAGGTGGCTGGTTGGCTTATTAGAGTGGACAGCTGTTGTTAAAGGGTAATACATGTCTTTATCAGTAGTGGAAATCTACTGCTGGAGGCTGAGCAGGTGTTGGTCACAGACTGCAGTTCTTTATTCTTGAAGAACGGTAGTATAATTAACTAAAGTCATGGTTATTTTTTCATTCTGAACAGTACACTGCCACTACAATTTTAGTATGCACAAGATGAAAGAAGCCAAAAGTCCAGATCAGATTAACAGTTCATAATTGCCACTTTAAGATCTATCATTTGACTCAGAAAAGCTTGCATTACTTTCTTTTGTGAGAAAGAAAACTCCCGCAGAGCATTTGCTTTCAGGTAGCTTTGGAAACTCACAGTTCTTAACAAAACCTCTTATGCCCACTGCATCCATTAATGTAGCAATCTGGTGCAGTTGAACCACCAGCAGAGTCTCTAGAACCAGCTTTCCAGTTTTAAGCTGAAGTTTAATTATGAAGATGAACATAAATGTTTTGTTTTGCAGAATTTATTGATAGCAAAAATGAGAAATTCAGTTGCAAATGCAATGGTAGTCTGTTTTCAAGCAAATGTATTTATTTATGTATTTACATTTGTTTACTGGGTAGTGTCCGACTGGGCTAGCAGCCCATTTTCCACAGAGACCCGGGGAGAAAACCTCCAAAAAATAAGACATACAAATGAATAAAGAATTAACAATAGCAAGATCTAAAAGCATAACATACATGATTATGATATAAAGGTCAAACTAGCTAAATTCATTACATCATAGGAGCAAATTTGAAAGGTAAGCTACAGAATTCTTGATAAGTGAGTAATATTTGGGCCATCAGCTAACATGCCACATGAAAAATAATTGTGCACACAGTGCAAAAGAGTGAGAACAGTGTCTAACTGAAATACTGAAAGTGATTAAAATCTATTAAAGAGGAAACAATCACATTTTAATTATCAGAAAATGCACTGCAGCTGTAAGAGGAGAATCAGTCTAGGTGTGAAATATAGTAGGAGAGAGGACATCTATCCAGGAGGACTACTGGGGCAGATCCAGTTGCTTTTAAGGTATTCTTTTATGTTAGTTTTAAAAGAGGAATTTCAAGGTATGCTCTATTTGTTTAGGGGAAGAGCATTCCAGGACTTAGCTATTTTGTTGGAGTAGAGGGAGTCACCATGGTAGTTATGAGATTGTGTGATTTTGAGCAGTGTCCCAACAGATGACCTAAGGGACCTGCTGTTCACCTGTAGTTGGACCAAGGTTGAAATTCTGGGACAGCAATTGGGGCTGTGTATGATTTTTGTAGGTGAAGGTTAGTTGGTTTAAAGTTAACACTTTGGGAAGTTCTAGCCAGTTAAGTTGTTGAAGAGCAGAACAGTGATGGGCTTTATGGGGATGACTGGCGGCAAACACTGCAATTTTGTTATAGCAGGATTCAAGGTTGTGAAGGTCAGCCTTGCATAGGTTGGTGAAAATGTGTGAGCAATAGAGAAGGGTAGAGAGAAGCTGAGATCCAGCAGTGGCTAGCCTGGCTTGGTGTGTTAGGTAAGGTTTGACTGTCGAGAGCACCGAGTTTAGCATGGACTTTTGTGTTAGTTAGCGAAATATGAATATCAAATTAAAGTCAGTCGTCTATTGTAATATGTAGGAACTTTGCCTGGTTTGTAGGCTCAATTTTGGTACCATTGGCAGATTGAATAGAGAGGGGTAGGGAGCAGTGCTTGGTAGGTTTGTTTGTAAAAATCATTAAGTTAGTATTATTAGGGTTAAGGATGAGTTGGTGGTTTGATAAGTGAGTTTCAATTTCCTGAAATGCTTTTTGCATCTTTTCTAGTAGTTCTTGTGGGGAAGGTGCAGAGCAGGTAAGAGATGTATCATCTGCATATTGAATGAGGCAAGTTGGGTTGCTGAATTGAGGTTATTTGTGAAGATGATAAAGAGAATGGGGCCAAGAATAGAGCCTTGGGGTACTCCAGTGGATACTGGTAGTAGTCTGTTGGCAGTTTGATAGATAGCTGTGAAACCAAGTCAGGGATACAGAACTGAGATTGTACGTAGCAAGTTTGTTAAGTAGTAGTTGTGGGAAATTATGCCAAAGGCTTTTGGCATGTCCAGGAAAACTGCAGAGACTAGTGTCCATTGTTCATTAAGTGATGAATAGTATTGGTGAAGGTTAATAAGGCTGTGTTAGTATTATATTGAAGTCTAAAGCTGTGTCGGGTTTCAGATAGAAAGTTATTAGTGGTAAGGTGGTTGAGGAGCTGTACCTGAATACATTTCCCTAGGATTTTGCCTAAGGATGGAAGGACAGCAATGGGGCAGTAGTTAGAGATATCTCTCGAGGGGCTACCCTTGTGGAGGGGGATGATGTGAGTGACTTTCCAGAGGTGAGGCACATATTGTTTGGAGATAGAACAGTTGATTAGTATTGAGATAGGATAGGTGATTGATCGGCAAATGTTCTTGTAATTGCAATGCCACAAAATTCATTCTATATACAGCAGTGCACATAAATTCATTCTAATGTTTAGTTCAGTGTAAACTCTCTTTAGTCAACACAGCTGGAGTGTTTCTTCATACTTATTACACAGCATTTTTTACAAAGTTGGACAGTTAGACATACAGTACTTACAGAAACCAGTGCTTTCCTTCAACAGACTTTTCCGTCCATGTAGGGGTAATTCCATTAGTTTCACCATTGCAGGACAACAGCTTCTATCCCTTGTATAAGTTTCTGGTATACATGGTGCACTGCCTTCATCCTTTGCACCCAGCTTGATGAATACACCTCTTTAGGTTTCTCTGTAGACCAAGAAATCAAGAATCTAGTCCTTTGAGGTGATAGTGGGCATGATAAAGTCCTTGAGACAGCTGCTGTGTATTAGTTGCCATGGAGAGTTTTTTTTTTTACTGTGGTTTGCCTTTCTGCTTCAGATTTAGAAACTCTGCGTTTTCCTCACACTCTGTCTCTCTCTAGTTTGTCTATCTGTTTCAGAACCAGAACCTCTGTATTTCCTTGCCACAAGACACCGTTTGGATAAACTATTTCCAACCCATTTGCAAACAGCTAACATAATGCTACAACAATCAGAGTCCATTCTAGGCTCAACATCACTATGCCACAATGGATGCCGACATGCATGGACATGTGCACATGTCCCTACACATACACATATACACATACATACATTCACATACACACACACACACACACACACACACACACACACACACACACACGGTTGGACATGTGCACAGACACACTCATGTACATATAGAGACATTGGCTGGGGGCTGGTATAACGGTTAAGGCATTTACCTCACAGTCACAAGGTACAGGGTTTGATTCTCACCTTTGAGGGAAATTGCCTAGTCTTAAAGTGGTCCACAATGACAGCTAGCTGAGTTTTAGCAACTATTCCTGTGTACATACCCACACAACCATAGACACACCAGCATGTATGTGCATGCACACACACACACACACACACACACACACACACACACACACACACACACACACACACACACACACACACACACACACACAAAGAGTACCTAACATGACCTTTCTCTTTGAGCCATGTGCCTCTAAATCTGTCCACCCCTTACATGTAGCTCTCCTTAATTCCTTCATTTAAAAAGTAATTCCTGATTTTCCCTGCCACTGATGTTAGATTAAGTTGTTGTGTCTTTCAGCTTTTCCCGGTTAGGGGTCGCCACAGTGGAACTCCAGTCCGCTAATGATTGGCAGTAGATTTTTACGTGCCGAGTTGCCAGCTCTGACGCACAACCTTCAACGAAGGTACGCCCATTGACGCATGTCTCCACACAGAAGACGCTCTAGTTGAGAATCGAACGGACAATGTCTTACTGTGAGGCAACAACACTACCGCAACACCACCACCGCAGTTTAGTCTGCATTATTCTGTCTCTCTTTCTCTCATTTCTTGAAGGAAACACGTGTAGATCTTCCTTCAGATCTTTTTGAATTTAGTGTGAATTCTTTTACCACATTGCTTTCAGTCTGCGGCCCCTTGTTTCTCTGGACAGAACTGTTAAACCACCTATCCTCCTGTTCAAGGTGTTTCTTTTTTTAATCTGGAACCTTCTTTATACCATATCTGCTGCTTCTTGATTACTTACCTGTTAAAATATTCAGTTTATTCTCATCTCATAAGGGCTATGTGAATATTGTTAAATAATTGACAAAAGAAAACTACTAAATGGCTGAAATATGTGGCAGAATTTCATAGAGAGCTAGAGCAAAAAACTTGTAAATGTAGATGAGTGCTACATACCATAAAATGATTGAAATATGATTCAGCAGTGTTCTTATTATGTTTCATATACATAATAAAACAATAACAGTTTTTTTAAAAATATGGTTTAATATATTGCTGTTGTTGTTTAAGTATATTTGAACATTTTGCTACTTGTATATATAATATCGGGCTGTAAAGCTTTAGCAAAATGAATCTTTTATTTTTCCATTTTGTTGGTCAGACTTAATACTGTTATTTTAAATGCTGGCACAGTCCAAAATCTTGCGCTGAGTTTACACTACTGTTTAAAGCAAAAATGCCTCAGCTCTGGTACAGAAACTGAATGTTGTTGTGTTTTCCTATAGTCCATAATAAGAGTTACACTGCAGCTTTAAGTCGGTGGTCTCAAAAGAGATAAAAAAATTAACATTCAATGGTGAAAACAGGGAACTTCAATTATGGAATTTATACCTTTCATTCTCTCCTGATATCTAATTCTATAATCTGAACTGAACTATCCAGGTAGTTCCTGCATACTTCACTGTAAAAATTATATAAAACTCCAAGGAGATATTCTAAAAATACTGAAAAAGGTTAATACATTATTAATTAAAATGGTTCTTAGTTTTGGTAAAGCAGAGGGCATTTCTTTTTTCTTTCTTTGTCTCTTCATAGGGTACGATAGAGCTGCTGAAAAGTTAATAGGATTAGCTGAAAACTTCACTAGGATATTAGAAGGCCACACTTCAAATTCTTCCAGTGAAAGTAGTGACTAACAAGATATTTTAAAACACGGCCTGGAATGGTTATTGCTGGCATCAGCTATTAAAATATGTGAATAGCAGTAGAACAGAACAAAGCCTTTAAAATAATTGTAAGTGATAGACGTTGGGCTCTTTTTTTTTTGCAAGTAAATCTGTACCATATGAAGAAAAATGACTGACAATGCAAGGGCTTGTTCTATCACATGCCTACTCATACACTCAGCAATGAACTGGAAAAATGAAACAGTTAAACTGTCTTTTGTGGGCAGCTTTTGATAAATGACTCCAGCATTTATCATTCAACAGCCAAAGATGTTCCAATCTGTTCTACTAATTGACCTATCAGTGCTGTTATAAACAAAAGCCTATGGATGCCTTTTTTATGGAATGCAGAAGGTGATGAGGCCAATCATGAAATAATGAATGTATGGCAATGTCAATTGGAAAGGGTGAAGGAAAGAGAATTATTAGCTTGTAAATGCAGCTGAACGTAATTCCTTCACGGTTCCCTGTCACACACACGTGCATACCCCATATGTTACATTTCACAAAAACACCAGAATAACTCAGCAGATGTGGGGGGGGGGTTTTGTAGCCTAGCTAGTTCTAAAACCTAAAAGAGATTTTTTTTTCTTTTGGTTGTGATAACTATTACTGCAAGCTAATGAATAACAATAAAGTGTCATAACAGACAATTATAATAAAATATATCTAGTCATCTTGCATAAAATCATCAAGTTGATAAAATAGCTATAAAGTTATTTGGCCTGATAACTGCCTCTAAAGCAAGTACAAAGCCATATAAACGGCATCTTTGTGGCAAAGCTTTTTGTAACAAAAGCAGCATATGAAGATATATATTACCTTATATCAGAGTGATTATACAGCCACAAGCTTGCCTTAACATACCTACTATCTGTCTTCAGACTTCCAAAACCTATCATTATCACTTGATTGATTGATTGATAGGTAGATTGATTCATTCATTTTCCAGTGCTTGCATTATCATTTTCAGGGTTGCTGGGACCTGAACCTATCTTAACAGTCAGTGTGCTTAAGTGAGGGAAATAATCCTGGATGGGTCATCACTGTATTACAAGAGACACACACACACACACACACACACACACACACACACACACACACACACACAGTCATTGTTGAGTGTATGAGTAAGCATATGATAGAACAAGCCCTTGCGTTGTCAGTCATTTTTCTTCATATGGTACAGATTTACTTGCAAAAAAAAAGAGCCTAACGTCTATCACTTACAATTATTTTAAAGGCTTTGTTCTGTTCTACTACTATTCACATATTTTAATAGCTGATGCCAGCAATAACCATTCCAGGCCATGTTTTAAAATATCTTGTTAGTCACTACTTTCACTGGAAGAATTTGTGGGAAGAAAGGGGAAGCATCCAGCAAAAGTCAAAGTGGGCATTGGGAGTTATTATAAACTCCACAGATTGAAGACATCCAGCTGTGAACCAAACTGGAGAATGAAGAGCTATGATGCAGCACACTTTCTTAAATTCTATTTACTAAGTAAACAGGATTTCAATCCCTAGTATTTTACTAATAATCAGTCTCAACATCAGTGATGTAGGACTTACACACAAGGAGCATGATTTACCTGGGTTACTTTTCATTTGTTTAGGGGGATTTTCCTGAAGTAGGAATCATCAGATTAATGTTTCTTCTGTAGTTATTGTTAGTTGTGGTATTGTTGAAGGTCTCAGAGATGAGCTGACATGTGTATACATGTTTCAGTGAGAGATTGTTGTTGTTTGAGTGGAGTAAAGGAAGTATGGAAATGATGAAGGTGTATGTGTGTGTGTGTGTGTGTGTGTGTGTGTGTGTGTGTGTGTGTGTGTGTGTGTGTGTGTGTGTGTGTGTGTGTGGATGTGTGTGCGTTTGCGTGTGCGCACGTGTGTGGGTAAATGTGTGTGTTTGCTTGCCTGCAAGTTTGGCAGCAAGTGAATGAAATTTCCACACTTTAGTGTAAGTTTAGCAGACAATTGTGATAAGGAAGTTTCCTCTTTTCCCCACTGTTAAGTTACAGGAGTGTAAAGGGCTGTGCCCAAAGCACTAGTTAACTTTTCTTTTTTGCAATGATTGTGGGTTTGATTGAAGTCACTTTCCTTGATTTAGTTGATTATATAATTAGTTTACCCACAGGAGTGAGTTGGAGAGATAAAAGGTCAGCAAGCAAAGGAGAGTAGTAGTGCTGAAATTGAATTCATCCTCAAGTCTTGGTGAGTACCTTTGCAAGGTGAACCCTGTTTTTTCACAAAATCTTACCAAGGTGACACTGATCTATAGACTGTATTTATATAGCATATATCATGGACAGAAGTAAATTAAAAATAAAAAAGATAGCTGGGTGCACAAGACCCACGATAAAAAAGCGCCCAATCCTGGTAGGCACACTGGTGCCAGGACTGGAAAAACTGACTTTGTAGAATCCTCAAAATATGGAAACATTCCTACAATGGGGCCAAGCCAGACTCATGGAGTGGCTGGCCCCCCTGTTGTAGAAGGAAGCAGCAGTCCACAAAAACGACAAAAATTGATTGGGCAAAGAAGAGCTATAAAGATGATAGAGTGGACTAGTGTGGATAAGAAATGATGTATTGTTACTATTATGTAAAAACCCCAGAATTTCCAGACACAAGACATAAAAAACGATTAAGATGAATTTGCAGAAGGAGTCATTACTGGGCACATTGCGGGTGCTGTGAAGAGCACTTTTGGCTGACATCAAAGAGTGAAACAATACTAATTTCATGAACTTTAATCATACTTTGACTTAGAAATGGGGTCCATGCCCATCATAGTATTAGAAACCCAAAATACTTGGGGAAATTAAAAACATGAGAATGAAGTTTAGGTTGTAAGCATCACCAATAGTGGGTAAATCCTACATCACCAATGGACAAGTGGAGAGTGTTAGTATTATCCAGTCAAGTTATTTTAAAAAGGTCTTTCTAACAGTTTTAAATAATTCCACTGAGTGGTTTCACTTCTCAGTCTTATACTAATTTCATGAACTTTAATCATACTTTGACTTAGAAATGGGGTCCATGCCCATCATAGTATTAGAAACCCAAAATACTTGGAGAAATTAAAAACATGAGAATGAAGTTTAGGTTGTAAGCATCACCAATAGTGGGTAAATCCTACATCACCAATGGACAAGTGGAGAGTGTTAGTATTATCCAGTCAAGTTATTTTAAAAAGGTCTTTCTAACAGTTTTAAATAATTCCACTGAGTGGTTTCACTTCTCAGTCTTACTTTACTTTTCTTCTGATTGAAGTTGAACCACATTGTGGAGATGTACTTCACATATACATGTTCTCATACATACACATGCATTTGTATAACATTTTTGCTGTTGTACCACTAATATTGTGGTATTTAAATGTTTTCTTTACTTTTTTTCCCTTTTTTATATCTTTTTACTCCCACAGCCTTCACCATCTAGTCCAATGCAGACCCATGAACCCTTTATCTACCTAGTCATTCCAATGGGAGTGAAGAAGAAAGATTTAGGAATCATTTGGTTATCATCAGTGGCTTGACTGGAGAATTTCTAGTTATGCCCTCAGCCCGTTACCATGACAGCACTAGGTTTTGCACTAGCTACTGTTTGGCAGGAATAGGAGCCCACTAATCAGCTATTTTTGTTGTAGCTACCACTTAGTCTCTACATTGTTGTGCCCTTGCAGTTAGTTAGACTGGCTGCCTCACACTCCCACCCCACCCCTCCCCCAAGATGATAGAGCCAACCTTAGTTATGCATTCCCATTCCCTGTCTGACTGCTGTGGTTTGCAGGCTCCCTAGGTGAACCTAGATTGCTGGCACCAAACTTGGGCCCCATCTTTCTATGCTATAAAACCTGCTTAAGTGATTATTTTCATTTGTTTGTTTGTTTTAAATATCTAATGCCAAGAAATCCATATTTCAAAAAATTTTGAAAGAGGTGTACAGTTTTGGTGTGTATGTACTTTTGTTGTAAAGACACACACACACACACACACTTACTTATATATATATATATATATATATATATATGTATATATATATATATATATATATATATATATATATATATATATATATATATATATATATATATATATACACACACATATATATATATATATATATATATATATATGTATATATATATATATATATATATATATATATATACACACACACACACACACACACACACACACACACCCACACACAGAGCTAGATATGATAAATATGTGTGTGTGTGTGTGTGTGTGTGTGTGTGTGTGTGTGTGTGTGTGTGTGTATATATATATATATATATATATATATATATATATATTGGTCTACTTCAAAAAACAAAAACCCACTTACCCAATTTGTAAACAACTGAGATAACAACACCGTATCTTCACTTAAACAACTTCTCACATAACCAACAATTTACCCAGGAAAATGAGGCAGCTGGCCAACACACACAAAACACAAATACATGCGAGAGATGCAACTATACGGCCAAACTGGAGGCTGAGCTCTCTCAACATAGGACTGGCAAGACCAGTCAGGAGGAGAAGGTTACCACACACACTATAGACCCAGTCTCACATAGTACCATCACAACCTCAAATCATACACATAAACACACAAAGACATACTCGGCGGCTCTGATCAAAAATCTACCAAAACAGCAGAGGCCACCAAAGCAGACACCCAAACAACCACCACCTCAGAACACAACACCTGCAACACATAGACCTCACAATCAGAGTGTCAAACAGTCACAGCCCTTAAGGCCAAACACAATGCCGGACACACTAGTCATTGGTGACTCCATAGTCAGACACACTGACGTCCCGCTCACCAGACTGAGTAAGGAGAAGGTCACAGTAAGCTGCCTGTCGGGCGCTAGAATCCGCCACATAACGCAAGCACTCAGGTCTCTCAACAGCAGGTACAAATACGACTCAGTCATTGTCCACGCTGGTGTAAACGACCTGAGACGTACCTCCTTGGACTACATGAAAAGAGACATTGAGGAGCTCTCTGATTATGTAGCCCAGGCAGGTATGACCCTGACCTTGAGCAGTATCCTACCTTCACCAAGAATGATGCCACAATACAGAGATAAGATGATCAGCTTTAACAATTGGCTTAAACTCTGGTGTCATTCAAAGGGGATCCAATGTCTGTCTGCCTGGGATGACATGCTGGACAAGCCACGCTGCTTTGCAAGGGACGGCTTGCACCTGTCACCCCTGGGATTCGGATATTGGCAAAGGCTCTTGCCACCCCCATAGTGCCTTTTTAGGCAAGGCTCAAATTCTAAACCTACCACCCTAGAACACAAAAAAGGAAAAAAACTAAGGGTAATGCTGCTCAATGCCAGAAGTCTAAATCTCAAAATGCACGCACTCGAGGCCCTTCTCAGTATGGAGAACATTGATGTCTGTGCAGTGACAGAAACCTGGTTCAAGGCTCCTGAGAGCACCCCAGCACTATCAGGTTTTACCTCTTATCATGCGTTCCAGCCCAAAATCCGGACAATACCAAGAAAGGAGGGGGGGTATCCATATTCATCAAGGACACCCACACCTCAAGACTGGTGGCAACGCACGATGCATCGGAGACCATCCAGGTGCAATTAACCATAGGCAAGACTGCTCTGCAAATTGTAGCATGTTACAGGCCACCCTCACAAACTCAGGAACCTCACATGGCCTTCCTGAAAACACTAGAGGGGATAAATGTATCACCAAACACCATCATACTAGGTGACTTCAATTACCCTAATATAGACTGGGAACACTACTCAAGCCCAAACACCCTAGCCCAAAAGTTCCTGGAATTCATAAACTCAAATGCCATGGAACAACTAGTCACCATCCCCACAAGAGGAGAAAACATACTTGATCTCATCATCACGAACATGGGAGCACAATGTTCAACACCGAAGTATACCCCTCACTGGTGAGATCAGATCACAAACTAATCTCGCTGGAGGTCCTCATCCCACCCCACCTGAAATAAAAAGACCACAGTAAAGAACTTCTCGAAAGCCGACTTCACACTTCTAAAGACTAGTGTGGTCTCCATTAAGGCCCCCGAGCAGGCGGAAAACAGTACTCAAGCCGCTGAATCACTTACAAATGCCTTCTACCAGCACCTGCAGGACTGCATGGATAAGGCAATCCCAAGCAAAACAAAGACTCTTTGTACCAAAGGCAAGCGTCCAGTCTGGTGGACCCCAGCCATAAACAAACTCTACAACAAAAGGAGGAAGCTACTACAAGATAGAGCAAAATCCTTAAAAGGTAAGACACCCTTGATCACTATAAGTAAAAAACTAAGAGCTCTCATAAAATCATCCAAAGCAAATTTTGAGAGAAAAATAGCTAAAGACTCAAAAGACAATCATAAGGCCTTCTTTAGCTATGTTAGAAACCTGGGAGGAAACTCCCAGATATGCTCAGAACTAGTTCAAAATGATGTGAAGATTACTGATCCTACAGACATTGCCAACATACTGGCTGACAGGTTCAGTGCAAACTTCTCCCCTCCCCAAAAGGAGAGATATCTATACCAAGCGATTGCAGCCCCCAAACATCTCCAACGCCCAAGTGAGAACTGCTCTCTCCAAAGCAAAAACACAGCATCCATGGGACCTGATGGTGTCCCCGGCTGTGTGCTCCACGAACTCAACGAGGAATTAAACCCACAGCTAGGACAGCTGTTTAATCATAGTCTTACCTCTGGATACGTACCCAGGAGTGGCGCACTGCAACTGTGGTCCCACTTCACAAAGGCGGTGCCTCCACCGACCCTGGAAATTACCGGCCCATTAGCTTGACAAGCCTTATCTGCAAAGCCATGGAGAGGATCATAATGGACCTCATAAATAAAGACATAGGGAATTTGCAGACTTTGGATCCATCCCAGTTTGGCTTTGTCAAAGGCAGATCATGCCTTCTAAACTTGGTTGACTTTTGAAACAGTCACCAAAGCCATTGATGAGGGAAAGGCAGTCCATACAGCCTACCTCGATCTGGCGAAGGCCTTCGATACAATACCCCACTCGGGTATCATTGAAAAACTCATCAGCTTAAATGTTAACCCATACATCACAAGATGGGTTGCAAACTGGCTGAGTGACAGAACCCACAGGGTCAGAGTTGCTGGCGCCATGTCAGACTCAAAGCCTGTCACAAGTAGTGTACCACAGGGCTCAGTCCTGGGCCCACTCTTGTTTGGCATCTACTTTTCAGTACAAGCAAACACAGGAGGGTTATGGCTGACAAAGTTTGCAGATAACTGCAAACTGGGCGCCATAGTAGAAAACACATCTGACACAGATATCCTTCAGAATGGTCTCACAGAAACGGATAACTGGTGCCAGAGCCATGGCCTAAAGTTAAATGCCAAAAAATGCATAGTCATACCCTTCGGGAAAAACAAGGTTACCCCTAGCTACCAAATAGGTGGCAATCCACTGAGCACAGAAGAAGTTATCAGGGACCTGGGGACCCAGCTTGATAGTAGTCTGTCATTCGACACCCATGTAGCTAAAGTAGTTAGGAAGACCTTCTACATTGCCCACCTTATCATGAAGGGATTCTCATCTAGATCAAGGGAGGTCATAGTCTCCCTATACTCATCACTCATCAGACCAATGATTGAGTACAATGCCCCATTCGGAATGTATCTGACCCGACACTTGCAGCAGCTGGAGAGGCCACAAAAGATCCTCACCAAAAGGATAAAGGGTCTCAAACATCTGTCCTATGCTGCCCGACTGAAAGAACTCCAGCTCTATTCAGTCGCCACCGCTTGCTCAGAGGTGACCTTTGCCTAACATACAAGGCCATGTCAAACCCAGATTTGATGAATATGCTTCACCTCAAAAATCTAGATCCATCAGAGCCACAAGGGCGGAGACTTAAACCTCAACACGGCTATTAATAGGACGTGCTGGAGGGATAGATTCATCACCCAAAGACTCCCTATGCTGTGGAATAAAATCCCGGTATATGTGAGGCAGAACACCTCGCTGGCCTTGTTCAAGAGAAATCTTGACCAATGGATGGGAGATCGCAGATATACCCCAGGGATTACCTCAGTGTCACTGCTCAACAGAGGCACAGCAAAATAATGGGTATAGTTCCCCATACTAAAGGGGTGGCGTAAGCCACAAAACTATGGGCTAGGCTTGTAAATGCCCTCGGGCAGATAGCCTAGTATGAACCTATGAACCTATGAACCTAAAAAAACCACACAGTAGGTTTCTCAACCCACAGAAGTAGGTGCTTCGCCTGCACACCCCCCACACACTCCATAACTAATTATACCAACTCTGAGATTGCACTATAGTGGGGAAAAGGGCAAACTTCCAAATATTGCCCAGCTGCATCCTTTCTCTGGGTAAACTGTCGGTTATGTGAAGAGTCGTTAAAAGATGATTTGGTGTCGTCGTCTCATTCTTCTCTTTGTCGAGTAAGTGGGTTTGAGTTTGTTTGAAGGAGACCCACTTATAAATATATAAATATATATATATATAAGTTTACTATCATAGTCTTGAAGGCCACAAGCTAGAAACCCAGACCATAATATTGAAATACCAAAATGCCAAAGTCCACAATATCGAACTTCCAAACTTGCCCCCCCATCCTTGCAGGACTCATGTTAGCACTGGTTTCTTCGTTGACACTGGTAAGGAAATTCAGTATTCACGACTTTAGACATTGTGGTCTTCAACATTTTGATCTTTCAATATTATTGTCTCATGATTAGAATTATGGGTTTCAAGCATTTGGGCTTCAGGATTGTGATACTAAACCTATTTATATATATATATATATATATATATATATATATATATATATATATATATATATATATATATAAGCTTACAGTCCATTTCACTGAAGTGCATAAACATTGCCACATAAATGATTAATGCCAGCACAACACTTCAAGCTAAAAATGAAACAATAAAAAACAATAAAACAATAAAAAAAACTTGAAAATCGATATAATTGTAAAACAGACATATTCCTTTTCAAAGTTCTAAACTGTAATCCTAACTACTTCAAGACCAGTTTTGTCTGCATAATGGTACTGTTAGGGAAAGAGGGATTCATACATTAATGTACAGGGTAAGAGTTAAACATAGAGCAGGGTTAGGTTCAGCACCCTGTCCCTGTCCGGAACCCTAACCCCATACATTAACTTATGAAAAGCCCTTTCCCAGCAGTACCACTAAAGAAGTCACTGACACACACACACACACACACACACACACACACACACACACACACACACACACACATACACACACACACACACACAAAATCAAATATGCAAATTCCATACTCTGTCCCTGACTAGCAGCAAACTCACTTGTGCAAACACGCGCACACACACAGACACGCAGACCAACACACACACACACACACACACACACACACACACACACACACACACACACACACACACACACACACACACACAGACTACAAAATCTATCCACTTACTTTAGTCATTACTCTAACCCTAAGACACAAACACTCACATATGTACTTCAGCACACTCACCAAACACAGAAATCTTTGTTTCTGACTTAAAACATGCTCAGCAAAGAGTGCATTTGATTAACTTACTCCTCCAAATGCACTGATGAACAAATTGCTATTTGACAAAGTGTCCGACAACCATATATATATTTGTGTATGTTTGTGTAGAATCTATATTGTTTCAGCAAGCTACAGCATTGTCGAACCACAGCTCAGTGAAAAAATAAATCAAAACTCAAAACGTACCTCAGCCGGCAAATGGATGCAAACAAGGAATGTGTGTGTGTGGGGGTCTGACACTTGTAAAAAATGTATTGGGGCATGAATCCGGTGCCATGATGTGCATTTTGATGAGCTGAGCCTGCAGCTTATGGAAATATAATACACGTAAAAACACACACACACACGCACACACCCAAATTCAAGTTGTTTCAGAGATGTAATGATCTAATCTGTTTATCAGAGGTAAGCCAGGGTTACCACCAATCAGATGAACTGGTTTAGATAAATGTTTTTCTTTAAAATGGATTTACCTTGTGGATAATTTTGTTGTACAGTTTCCTACTGCTCACTGCATCTGTCTAATCCATTTATTCATTTATTGTCTTTTGTTTACCAGGAAAGTCCAAAGGAGCATAATTCCCAATTTCAGCACAGGCCCAGGGAGGAAAGCTTCACATAAAATACACACTTACAGCGAACTATAAAAAAAAAACAATTTAAGCATTACTTTGCAGGCAGTATTGAGACAAATAGTAAATACATGTATCATATACTTTAGAAGTTACAGTATTTTACATAAGTCAACAATATGTTAATATGCAATTGCTGGAGCTACACAAGCAATGATAATGCATATAGATTCAGTACATGTATAGTTACATAAATGAGGTAAGATGTCACTATATCAGGAACAGAATATAGAGGAGGAGGAGGAAGGGTATAAGCAGAAATAATCAAGAAAAATGTAAGTAGAAAAAGATGATAGTGGAGAAGTTGGGATAAGAGGAGATAGATAAGATGATGAGGTGGGTAAGGAGGGGGTATTAGTAGGAGAGGATTAATGATGTAGGTTAGTTGGAGGAGCTGTAATGGAGATGAAAGAAAATGAGACTGGGATAAGAAAGGTGAATGAGTCAGGGTGACTGCTAGAAAGAGATTAGCAATGAAAGAGAAAGAAAAAGAAAGGTGGGTTTAGTCCGGGTGGGAGCATGAGCAAATGTGTTGTAATGTTGTCTTGTCTTAGGGTGGGTGGGATGGAGTTCCATTGCTTAGCAACATAGGATGAGTAAAGTGAGTCACCTGCACTATTATGAGGCTTGGTCCTGGTCAGGAGATAGTTGTTGTGTGAGCACAGATTGCTAGGAGGGAAGTAGTGCTTGAGGATGTTCTGTAGTGAGAGCAGGTGTTGGCTTTGTGTATTATTTCATGGGCATGAAGCATTTGGGAGTATGACAAGTAGTTAGGGAGTCTGAGCCAATGTAGGTGCTTCGGTGCTAAGCAGTGCTGTGAATGCTTTGGTAAGATGGATGCAAACTTAGCTATTTTATTATTTGTTTGCTAAGAATTTCTAGAGTAGCCAGTGAGAGTGGGCTTGTTTTGGTTGAAGAAGCCCAACTTTTGATGAGTTTTTTTTGATGCCTTGAGTGATGTATTTATCTTTTATTCAGTTATCATCAATTAAGATACCAAGAAGCTCTTTGCTAGAAACTGCTTCAATTGAGGTATTATTTGCTGTTGTGATGTTGAAGGATTCTTTCTGTACTGAGAGAAGTTTGGGTTACAACAGCATTATTTTTATTTTTTTAGAATTTAATAGTAGTCAGTAGTCATCTAGGCAGGCTTCACTTGAGGAAAAGGAGCCCTAGGATCATCCTGTGCAGTGGCAGTAGACTTGCTGCAGAGCATATGAGCATGGTATCATCTGCGGATTGTACTATGGGGGCTTCTTTTTGAAGGTTATTAGTGAATATGTTGAATACTAAAGGGTCTACAATAGACCCCTGTGGTATGCCAACAAAGACAGCAGAAAGGAGGAGAGAGCTAATTTCCATTTTACAGTCTGTAGGTGACGTAGATATAAAACCAGCAAAGGGATGAATGGGAGAGTCCTAGGGAGAATAGTTCACAGAGCAGGTTTTGGTGTGAAACTGTCAAATGCTTTTGGCATGTCTTAGAAGAGGGACGATACTTCTTTGCCAGTTTTTGTTAAAATGTATGATTGTGGTAAAACTAAACAGAGCAGTAGTATTGCTGTGGTGAGGCTGGAAACCATCATGAGTCTTGGAGAAGAGATTGTTATTGGTGATGATAATAAAGGAGTTGGGAATAAATGCATTGCTCTAATATTTTGGAGAGGAGTAGAATGGTTATAGGACAGTAACTGGAGACATCAGTGGATGTACCCCTTTTATGTAGAGGTATTGTAAAGGTTTTTTCCAGATGGCAGGGACATGGCTTTCTGTAATTGATCGGTTTATGGGTATAGATACAAGGTATGCTATGTCATCTGCAGCAATTATGAGATATTCTGGTGGCAGGTTGCCAGCTGCTGGTGTGGATTTTTTTTTTAGCTTTAGATTAAGAGATGCTTTTGATACTGAATAAAATGGGGTCTATATCACATCATCGAAGTGTCAAAACTTCAAATGTGATAACATCGAACCCAAAACCACGAAAGCTGAAAACTCCGAAGACTGAGAACAGCGATTTTTTCCCCTGGGAAAATAATCGCTGTTCCATTACAAAATGTGAAACACATGAACATTACAAACTATTTCTAATGTGGGGGGCTTCGCCCCAACACTTCCCAACGTGGTGGGCTGTGCCCCCCATACCCCCCTACTTAAATATACCAACTCCAAGATCACAGTGGAGGAAATAGTGGTGCCATGGAAATGGCCCTCCAAATTCTTTCCCTGGGAAAGAATTCGATGTTCTGCGGCTTCGATATTTTCAGTCTTCGGACTTTCAAATGTAGGTGCTTCAAACTTTTGATATACTCCCAATAAAATGTATATGTCTCTTCACTATTAATGAAATGTCATTATTTGGTTTTGAAATTTTATGTGTGATGTTGATTTTTCCCCTTTGGTCTCTACTGTAAATGGGCCCAGCCCAGTCAAACATACCGGGTTAGAAAAATCAATAAAAATGTGCTCCTTTGGCACACAGCTTAGGCTAAGTAAATAAAGTTATGAAGTTGCTCACAGATCAGCCCCTTGTCTACCCTTTTGGTTAATCCAGCCATGATAAGTAGCAGTTGATGTTTGTACCTTTCTTATTGCATTTTAACTTATAATTCATGTTCCTGACATAGTTCTGCTCCAATCAATTAATGACTGTAATCACTGCACTAATCATCTCTTCTTTACCTGCTTCTTTATTAACTTTCTACCATTTTTTTAAGTTCTAAGGCCATACATTTCTTTCATATCCTGTCTCTGGTTTACCTCCTGTAGATACTTTTCTCTTCAGCTATTACTTGTCTTCCATGAATTCCTGGTATTTTAAATGTTTTTATATTGTTGAACAAGAAAGGACTCATGTCATGGCTGGACAAGGTCCAAGAACCAACCCATTCACCTGGTCAACAACAAATAAAGAAAACAAACGTACAATATGCATTTTATATGTATATGTATATATGTACATATTATGTATAATATAAATAAAATAAGTAAAAATTATTTCAAAGTTGAAGGCCAAAAAAGAAAAAGCTCACTTTGAAACTTTAGCAAGTTGCCTGCTGCAAATTGTTATAAATGTAACAAAGAGCTACAGTTAATCACTGCTTACTATATGTTTCAACCATGACCATAACTGCAGTATTAGCATTCATTGATACTCTCCTGCACCGTCAGCACCTGCCAATCATTCCCGTCAATGGCTTCTGCCTGGGACAACTGCCTCCTTTGTCCTACTCTACTTATGTTTCTGAGGAGGTAGCTATTCTAGTTCTTCTCATCTGTTTAAGTTACTTCCTTAAGATGAATCTCAATGTTTTATTGAACCTCTGTGCTAAGCCATCTGTCTTTATATGATGAACTGACATTTTAACTGTTAACCTGACACAGTTGACACAGTTGTTGTATAACCTTTAAGAAACAGAGTACACCCTCATTGAAAAGTATCTCTTTAGGAATGCTCGCTACAGAGAATGACACAAACAATTCTATGGCAAATATTTGTCATTGTCCTTACTGTAGATAATGGTACAGCTTTTGAAATTTGTGTGGCATAGTGTGATATTACCAAGATATTTTTACAGTTTTGCAGTTATTTATAATCTGACTAATGCTTTATTTAGAACATTAGACTTTTGAGTGTTTCTTTATCATTATAGGTGGCACTTTATTTTTTGACTGAGACTATACTTCTGGGTTTTCGGTTTGAAGATCTAGAGACATAAGGAAAGCTTTTAACTTTCTTATACTAAAGCATAAATGTATTGCAACTTTATATTTACTAATATTTCTACAAAAAAAAAAAATCTTATATATATTTGTATTATTTGTACTAATTGTATATTCTACTAGAGGACTGACTGTATATTCTACTAGAGTTAACACATGCCATGTAAATGGTTCTCTGTACTACTTATAAATGTTAAGAATTGCTTTGTACTGTTTTAATCTAATATTATATTGTATCATGGAGCTTTTCTCCCCGGGCCTCCGCTGAAAAAGGACCTGTGTCCAATTGGACTTTCCCGGTTAACAAAAATAAAATAAAATAAATAAATAAATAAAGTGTGCTTTCAGTCAGACAGTACAGGTATGTAAAATCTTACCATAACAGTAGATGTCCTTCTCTCTTCACTGTTGAAGTATTTTTCTTAGGAGGCATTTCCTGCCCAGGGCAGACTGACACTCGGCCAGTATGAAAAAGCCTAAAAAAGATCTTGTATGCACCATACTTCACATTTATGCTCCGCGCACAGAACATAGGACATAAAAGTGATATACGAATGCAACTACCTAGAACTGAATTGCCTATAAGAGAACAGTCGCCATAGGACAAAGTAGTAAGTCTATGCACATCCAGACGGGAAAAAATGCAGAACAAACAAGAACAAATACTGTGACAGTGAAGAGAAGGACATCTACTGTTATGGTAAGAATTTACACAACTGTACTATGTCCTTCTGTACCACTGTTGCTGTATTCCAGATAGAATGAAATAAAGTATATGCAGAGATACTACAACACAGCAGAATTTATTGCAATAACGCAGTCCACAGTCCATGATGTAAAAAATTAAAAGTTAAAATAAGAACAAAAAAACTATAGTTTAGAATAGAATAAGCTCTTTAGGCTATGCCTTCCTCAGATCCTGTTCACAAAGAAAATACTTCCTCTTTTGTAGTAGCAAATGACCAATCAGAAGCTATCTCTGGAGCTTTATCCCTTTTAATATTGGTTTTAAGGGAACCATCCAATTTAATCCAGGATTTCTGTCTGCTTGTAAATCAGCTATCCAGCGTGTCTCAATAATTTCTGTCCTGTTGAGCAAGTCTTCACCTCTTCCATTATTCTGTATCAGTTCAAGGGCTAAGAAGGAAAAATTATGCCCAGAATTATCCTGAATATTTTGTGACAGAGTGTTAGTAGGAACAGCAAGTCTAATGTCACTAAGATGATGTAATATCCTCTCTTTCAACATAGAATCCTTGGCAACTATCACAAATGGCAACATAAATAATATTCTTTGTATTACAATCCACATATGTCCTAAGTACTGTGATATAGGAACATGCTTTGCATTTCTTACAGGGAAATGTACCAAATTTTATCAGTAATCTGTCAAGATCCAGGTCCTTGTTTATAACATAAGTGTCTTTTCAGAGTCATCTTATTCTTAAAGGTAAACCTAGGGCTTTCACCTAATATCTGCCTCAAATGATCATCCATTGTTAGAATTCTCCAATTCTTTTTACTTATATCACAAACTGCTGAGACATCACAACTGTAAATAAGTAGACATCCCAGACCACCTCTCTCCTTTTTTGGGCGTTCATCCAATCCTGTTCTGGCTTCTGTCCCCTTGGCTGAAAAATATGGTCTTCCTCTAGTTTTTCTTTGACTCTTCATCTGTGTCACTCCTTCTTGTATTTCAGACTCCTTGTATCTGCGGGCTAGTAGATCTCTCTTAAGTTGTTCTGATTCTTGTTCATATACAGTGTCATTGGTGCAAAGCCGTGATATCTACAACAGTTCACCATTGATCACATGCGGATAGATATGCATAGGATGAATACATGTCCTATATAAAAGATGGTTTCTCCAGCATTCTTACCTATGTATACATGTATCAGACTTCCCTTCTTCATCCATTAGAATGGTAACATCCAAAAAATCTGTTTCTCTGGTTTAATTACTTACATCACACTCCAGAATGGCATTGTATCTCCCAGGTATTCCATGAACCTTAAGAGCTCATTCTCATCACCTCTCCATAGGAGGAACACATCATTAACAAATCTTCCATAAAAAATTATGTTCTGTTTCCATATGTTCCTTATATTAAAAACATACTCATCCTCCCAATGTGCCATAACTAAATTAGAGTAGCTGTTGGCACAAAATCTCCACCCCCCCCCGTTTTTGTCAATAATACTCAGCTGTATATACAAAGATGTTGTTCTCTAGAATCAACTCTAGTAACGCACAAATACATAGAATATCTGATCCATCGAAAATTTAGTGTTCCCTCAAAAAAAAAAAAGAAAAAAAACACGAATAGAGTTTAGCCCATGTTCATTGGGAACTACTGTGAATAAACTCTTCATATCCATCGTCACTATCGTAAGATCTTTCATATTAGTCAGTTTTAGGGCTTCTAAAAATTGAGGTATATCTCTAAGTACTGTGGTAGTCTTGGACAGGGCCTTCTTTAGAAGGTACTCTACAAAAATGGAGGCAGATTCAGTAAGCCAACCTGTCCCCGATACAGTTGGACATAGGGGTGTATCTTCTTATTTTTATGTATCTTGGGCAATCCATTTATAGTGGGAATCACCTTTAGATAGCCCTATAACTCCTCAGTAATACTTCTTGACATATAGAGATCATACAGAGTTTCTTTTCTTTCTGTACTTCCCATTTTGGAATTTTTGATATGTTTTACTATCGCTAAGCATTTCCATCAATTTGTTATGATATTCTTGGGCTTCCATCACTGCAGTAGACCCTTCTTTGTCAGCTTGTTTAATTATTGTATCATTATTCTGAGGAAGTTCACATAATGCCTTCATTTCTGACATTTAAATTATAAAAACATCTCTTACTATTTCTATATTGTAAATTCACCACATCCATTTCACACATGCATGTGAAAATTTCTACAGCTGGATATGATAGAGGGATAAATGCACTGGGCTTCTTGAATTTATCCCATACTCCTCCTTCATATCGGTCATTTCCAAATAGATGTTTTAAAGTAACATTCCTGCCAAAACATTTGATATCAAAGGTAAATTCACTCAGTGGCAAACAAAGTGAAGAAATAAACAAAAGACCTTTGTTCAATAGTGAGATATGTGCTTCATTCAACATAAACTTGGATAAATTCACAAGTAAGGATTCCTTCCATCTATTCATGTTGTCATTCTCATACGCTTCCTGATTCTGTTGTTAGATCGCGTCCTGTGCACGGAATGTTGTTTTATCAGGTCTCATACTCATTTCAATATTGCCCAAGGAATTAGTATTATTAGTGTGATTACCTTCTTCATTCTGCGAATAACTACTATATATCATAGGGCCAGGTTCTCTGGTTATGGATTTTGTACGGCTATCAAGTTTCAATGTCTCTTTCACTCCTGTTGAATCAGGCATTCCACTGTTTGATCTACTTCAAGCGATCGCTGTTGTGAAGAGCTACAATCATTAACAGATGTATCGTCTTTCCATTTCTCATTAATTGATATTTTATTCCGAGATCTCAGCCATTGAATGATGTTACCATTTTTAAAATCCTGATGGTCTCTAGCTAGTTTCCTACTTTTTATGTTTTTCAGTTTTTTGTCATATGAGGTTAAATTGTGTTGTAACAGTTCCACTTTACTCAGAAAGCTGTCTGAAAGTGTTGCTTTCTCCAATTCACCCTGTTTAGTTTCTATAAAAAAAGGCTGCTTGCTCTTCAAGAGGACGAAAAAGCTGTATTAACAGCCTGATGTACTTGAAGCTTGTTTCTAAGTTAATCTCCTGCCATTTAGCAAGCAACTCCAGAAACTTTAATTCTTAGCCCTCATGGAATAACTTGATGATGTAGACAAGCTTCAAGATGAAAACACTGCCACTGCAGTCGTTTTAGTTTATAAGTAGCGTTTTCCACTTCAAAGACTTTATCAAATATTTTGTCATCAGGGGATGAGTTTAGCTCTTCATTGTCAACATTGTTCAAATTCAGTTTCAGTAGCGGATTAGTCTAGTTCATAAAAGCATTAGGTAAGGTTTTGTTAACAGTAAAAACAAACTTACTTCTGACATCATTACTCAAGTGCAAATGTTGTTCTATGTTCAGTCCCTCTGCCATGTGGAAACCAAGATCAAGTAAATCAGACAAAAAGAAAGAGAAAGAACTTTTGGTATGCTAAAGGTTGCTCCAGCAAAATAGGGAGTAAAATAAAATAAAATGTACACAGAGATACCACCACACAGCAGGACTGATTGTAATAACACAGTCCACAATGTAAAAAATTAAAAGTTAAAATAAGAACAAGAAACATGTAGTTTAAAATAGGATAAGTGCTTTTGGCTATGCCTTCCTCAGATCCTGTTCACATAGAAAATACTTCCTCTTTTGTAATAGCAAACGACTAATCAGGGGTTATCTCTGGAGATTCCTCCCCTTTAATATTAGTTTTTAAGGGAACCATCCCATTTAATCCATGATTTCTGTCTGCCTGTAAATCAGCTATCCAGAGTATTTAGAGTATCCAGAGTATTTCAGCCCTGTTGAACAAGTCTCCACCTCTTCCATTATTCTTTATCAGTTTAAGGAAGAAAAACTTATGCCCAGAATTAGTCTGAATATTTTGTGATAGGGCATTACTAGGAACAGTAAGTCTAATGTCACTAAGATGATGTAATACCCTCTCTTCAAGCTCCTATTTGTCTTTCCAACATAGAATCCTTGGCAACTATCACAAATCAACGTAGATAATATTCTTTTTTATTACAATCCATATATGTCGTTAGTTGGTACGATCGACCAGTAACAGGGTGTATAAAACAGTTACTAATATTTATATAGGAACATGCTTTGCATTTCTTACAGGGAAATGTACCAATCTAGGTACACAGATAGGCAGTACTTTGACCACCATTTGTCCACAGTGATAATAAAGTCTTCCTTTGTGGCTGAAGAAAACAAGGCACAGAAACACGACTGGAAGCATAAAAAGTATAAAAGTTTAATAGGGTAAGTGCTTTCACACCAAATACTAGTGCTTCATCAGACCATATAACAACTACATCAGCAAACACTCACATTGATTCAAAACAGTCAATAAAAATCAAGGAAAGGTGAAAACCTAACATCAGCTTGTATTATTTAAAGAGACGCTGTGCTTTTAATGCAGCCTTAATAGAAACCCTGTTGTTTAGACGTGGGTGTTTATCAGCTTGCCATAATATAATCCAATGCAATTATCTGGTTTCAGTAAAGTTTTTAACATCACCACCACGTATGTTTTCAAAAATAATTTAACAACTTGAAATGTAAAACCATGTTCGTTCTCATTCTGCATACAATGTCTGGCTAGTGCATTCTTAGTGTCCCCATTCCTAATACAATATAAATGTTCCCTAACTCGTTCCATCAGTGACCTGTTGGGTTTTCCTACATAGAAACAGAGGCAAGCTATGCATGTCACCAGATAAATCAGATTCCTAGTTCGACAGTTAGCTGTAAGTTCAAATTTATACTCAAAACGAGTAATTGGATGGATAAAACATGCTGATAAAGGCAAAATTCAGTCTATGGCCAACAACTTTTGAGATGTCATTGTCCAAGCTCAATATAGACCAATTTGACTTAATAATGTTCATTATGTCAGTCATATCACTAGTATAAAATAAGGATATAGGCAGACTATTTCTATTACTAGTGGCCTGAGAAGGCTTGGCCTCAAAAACCTGATTTGAAAAATATGGCTTTGCCTTATTCTTCCTATGCATAACTCCCATACAAATGTTCCTTTCAACCTCACATTCCTTATACCCCCTTTCATGAAATTCTCTTTTAAGCATCTGAACATCTTGTCTGAAAACCTCATCACAATTATTCAGTCAAGATATTCTCATTGTTTGACCTTTAATAACATTCTGGAATATATGGCCAGGATGCATGCTATCCCGTCTATGTGGCACAACCTTTAAGTAAATGCATGGCAAGCAGATCCAAGGAAGTGATAGTCCCATGGTACGTAGCCCTCATCAGACCAATAATAGAGTACAATGCACCTTTTGGCATGTACTTGAGTAGGAATTGCAACAAATGGAGTGGCCTGAGAAGTTTTTTTCCAAAAAAAAAATACAGGGTGTAAAAAAGATGTCCTGTGTGGATCAATTAAAAGCCCTATTCCTGTCCTCTGTCTCCTACTGACTATTAAGGGATGATTTATGCCTGACCTACAAGGCTCTCTCAAATCCAGCCCTTATGGAACTGTTACATACTCTTAAGACAACTGCACAAGGATTACCCATTCCAAGGTTCTAAACCTGGTCTATGACATGAACAAAACATGCTGCAGAGACAGATGTGTGTCTCAGAGATCGCCCCTTCTCTGCATCAGGCTTCCTATTCATGTAAAGCAGAGACCATCCCTGACCCTCTTCAAATGCAGTTTGGATCAATGGATGGGGAATCATAAATTCACTCCTGTAGTGGCACCAATGTCCCTTATGGACAGGGATAGTCTGTAAAATACTCACAGGCATAAACACAAACCTAAACCATCCTCTAGCCTTCAGTGATTAAAAATCTGGTAAAATCCAGGTAATAATGTCTTGGCTTTTAAGGACTCTTGAGCAATTAGTGTGACTAATTAATTGAGTGTGGCTGCTTCTTACATGCCGTTACTGGCCACAGATTTTACTGTAATTTTTATGCTGACTGTAATATGCAGAATGTTTATTTTGCTGAGTGCGTTATATGTAAATGTTACTGTGTTGGAAAGACAAATCATAATTTTAGAGACAGGATTAGAGAGCATGTTTACAGTATGAATAGATATGATGATAGAAATGCACTTGGTAAACATGTGAAAAATAAAGGCTCTAGTCATGTTTTTAACTTTTTGGTGCTTGAAGTTTTTATGCCTAATATTAGGGGTGGTGTTGTGAGAACAAGTACTGAGAACCTGGAAACCAAATGGATTATTTTACTGCATGCAACTGCTGGTAAAGGGTTAAATGAAAATGTTCCTCTGAAACCTGCCCTGAGATCACGTGATTTCAGGTTCTAATTTTGAGTTGATTAAATAAGGCTGTTGTGTTGCAGTTTTTAGATCCGATGAAGCATCCTTTGGTGATGTGACAACGCTCATCTGTCCTGTTTTACTTTTGATTTTTATATGTTTTTATTTGTTTTTTTCAACATTTCACATTAAAGTTCTTGAAGCCATCCGCTTGAGCAGACTTATTTTTATTTTCTAGATTTACTTGTTTGGTCAGCTACAGCTCTCTTGTTTGGTTCTTTAAAGCATTTCTTATTTTTCTAACTTATGGGAGCATGGCAGAAGGCAACAGCATTGAACTGGACTATGTTCCAGTGAATGGCAGGGCTCCTGCATGTGGCCATTGTTTGGATCGAGTTTTAAATGTGGAAGGTAATTCATTATTGAAGTTTGACACTGGATCCTTCTCTGTCTGTACCCAGCAGTCTGGCATGGACTATGAGAACTTTAAAACAATTTTTAAAGCACTGTAAAATAATTTATATAAATACAAGTGATTACAGTGGCAAAGACTACACTTTGAAGCATGTTTTGTGCATAAGGTGATTCCAAGAGGGCTCCGAATTAGTAAAATGCTAACATATGGGAATACATTCCCTGATCTACCAAGGGACTGGCAGAACTGGAAACTGGAGATGGGTTTTAACTATATGCAGCTGCTATTAAAGTTTTTTGGCCCATTTGAGGCTTTCCTATTAACAGCAATAAATAAAGATATTGATAGACTTAATAATTTACCAAACTCAGCTATGTATTTCCTAAAAACAAATTACCTGTTTACAGACATAGGGCAGTATGAGAAGATGCTATCTGAAATGAAAAAGAGGAAACAACTGCGTGACAAATCTGATTTCTCCAAGGCCTGTATAGTCTCATGGCCGAAGAATGAAAATAATGTGAGGTCTGAGAATAATGCTATACAAGCTTTGTCAACCTCAAATAAAGATACTACTGTGGTTGAAATGCCTCTACTAACCTTACAGGTGCTAATGGGCTCAGTAGCTCTGCTCCTGGTATAAAAGATGCCAATGTGAGTTTAAATTTAAATAAATCTATGACAACAAACACTGCCACTTTAAATGTGCCACCTTCTACCTCCAGTGATGAGCATGTTGATACAACCAATCAGCACCCCTTTTTTGCGACTACAAGCTCCAGAATTGGTCAGGAGCGAGTTGAGGGGCCGATCGAGGAGAAGGAATCAAACCGGGCAGAAACGCCAGCTACAGTTGAGGCCTGCGGTGAGGAGGAAGGTACTGAGAACCTAGTAATTAATATTTCATTATGTGTTTTAAATGAGGAACAGCTTAAGGTACTTAATTACGGCCTTTCGTTCATTCCAGCAAAGGGCTCTAGTCTTCATGCTCGACTTTAAGCTATATATAAGGAACATTGCATTGAAACTGAGTTATGGTAAAACAACTTCTACTTCCATAGACATGTTTAGGAAGCTAAGTACATTCATTCCAGTTATTCCACCGATACTAGACACTTTCAGTAAAGTGTGTGAAGATCTATATAATATGTTTAAGGAATGGACTTTGAAAGGGAAATACTTTAATATGACAAAAGCTGAATGGGAAACTTTGAATGATTTAATTATGAGACAAGATTTGTATATACAACTGTCTGACAAAGGGGGAGGGATTGTAATTATGGATATGCATGATTATGTTGATGCCATGACTGCAATGCCAAATGATGCTTGTACATATGTTGTCTGTGAACGTAATGAAGTTGATAGGGTGGTCAGGAATGTCCACTCCTCTATATATATATATATATATATATATATATAGAGAGAGAGAGAGAGAGATATGAATTGCTATTAGAAGGGTTGATTAATAAGCATTTGGATAAGTATTTTAATGTTGATCATCCTACCATACCCGTGATTTATGGACTACCTAAGGTTCACAAAATATATACGAACCTCCCTATGAGATCTATAGTATCAGGGAAAGGTCGGGTCACTGAAACTATGTCTATCTACGTTGACAAACAGTTACGTCCTGTTATTGATAAAGTTGAGATTGTACTTCTTGATACAGGTCATTGTTTTGAAAAGATTGTTTGACTGGACTGTACAGAATCATGCTGATGAATATTTATTAGTTAGAATGGATGTGGTCTCACTGCGGATGAGGAAGGCATTGATTTGGTTAGATGTCATCTGAATGAAAATTCTTTGTACACATATGAACATATACATTTAATATGCTATTTGTTAGATATTATTCTGACCAATAATATGTTTCTGTTTGATGATAGGTATTTTGTTCAAAAGGTGGGTGTAGCAATGGGCACTATGCACACAAACACATATGCCAATGTGAGTCTGAATTTGTATTTAGTGAGAAGAATGTTTATCTCCCTTTTTTAATGCACTACTCCCATTTTGTTGATGATGTCTTTTTAATTTGGGCGGGTACGTTAGGAACTCTACAAGAGTTTATGTAATATTTACATGGAACGACTACTTTTTTGAAATTCACATACAATTTTTCTTATGTAGATGTGGACTTCCTAGATGTATATATTAGGAAGGACGGTGGTGTGATTAATAATACCATTCACAAGAAAGCATACAAGAAGAACAATCTGTTGCATGCACAAAGTATGCATCCTAAGTATCAGAAAAGAAATGTAATGAGATGTCAGGTCTTTAGACATGCGAGGTTGCACAATAAAGACAGCAATATGCATTTTTCCTTTGATAATTTAGCTAAGGACTTGCCAGAAAGGATATAGCGAATATAAGGTGCATCAGATACAGGATGAAGTGTTGATGCATAGACATACTAGAGCACAACCATATTTTGTTGATGCCACAAATAATATGCAGACACCTAGGGAAATAGGGGGCAACACTGTAAGGCCATCATTGAGCTACTCTAATAATGTATATAATGTTTGTAACACCGTTAAGAAGCACTGGAATATACTTATGACAGATCCCAAGTTTAAAGAAGTGGTAGGCTGTGAACCTAAATTTACCCATAAGAACTAAATTGATTAAGAGAATGTTATGTTATAAACCCAGTGGGATGAGAACAGAGTCAAATCTGACTGTGAAAGAGACGTTCAGATGTGGTGGTTGCAGTGTTTGTTCATATATCATTGAGTGTGACTGCTTCTTACATCCAGTTATTGGCCACAGATTTTATTGTAATTTTTATGCTGACTGTAATACACAGAATGTTTATTTTGCTGAGTGCATTATATGTAAATGTTACTATGTTGGAAAGACAAATCGTAATTTTAGAGACAGGATTAGAGAGCATGTTTACAGTATGAACAGATGTGATGATAGAAATGCACTTGATAAATGTGAAAAATAAAGGCTCTAATCATGTTTTTAACTTTTTGGTGCTTGAAGTTTTTATGCCTAATATTATAGGTCCATAGGTTCATAGGTAGGTGCTAGACTATCTGCCCGAAGGCATTTATAAACCTAGCCAGAATGTATTGGCTTTCGCCGCCCCCTTAGATTAGTTCCCTGTGCCTCTGTCCAGCAGAGCCACTGAAGTGATCCCCGGGGTAAACTTTCTGTTTCCCATCCACTCGTCAAGGTTTCTCTTGAAGAGTGTTAGTGAGGAGCTCTGCCTAATGTAGATTGGAATCTTGTTTCAAAGCATGGGAAGTCTCTAGGACAGGAATCTATCCCTCCAGCACGTCCTGTTTATTGTTGTGGTGAGGTTTAGATCCTTAGAGCGTGTGGGTTGAGGGGATAAGGTTTTCTTTAAGTGGAGCATGTCCATCAATTCTGGGTTGGACATGGCCTTATATGTCAGGCAGAGATCACCTCTGAGCAGGCGATATGCAACAGAGTACAGCTTGAGTTTCTTCAGTCGAGCTGCATGGGGCATCTGTTTGAGACCAGTGATCCACTTGGTGAGGTACTTCTGTGGTCTTTCCAGCTGTTGCAGGTGTCTTGTAAGGTACATCCCAAATAGGGCAATGTACTCTATGATGGGTCTGATGAGTGATGAGAAGAGGGGCACAATGACCTCTTTTGATCTGGATGCAAACCCTTTTGTGATTAGGTGGGCCACATAGAAGGATTTTCTAACCACTTTGGCAATGTGATTATCAAAGGAGAGATTGCTATCTACTTGGGTCCCCAGATACCTTATTACGTTTTCCGTATTTAGGGGACTACCACCTATGTGGTAGGTTGTGGGTACTTTGTTATTTCCAAAAGGAATAACTATGCACATTTTGGCATTTAGCTTGAGGCCATGATTTTAACACCAGGTATCCATCTCAGTGAGACCATTTTGGAGGATGTCTGTGTCAGCCGGTGAGTCAGTTATAGCCCCTAGTTTGCAGTCATCTGTGAACATGGTCAGCCATAGTCCTCCTGTGTTTGTCTGTACCTCTAAGAAGTGTATGCCAAACAGGAGGTGTCCTAGGACTGAGCCCTGGGGAATGACACTTGTAACCGGTTTAGAGTCAGACATAGCTCCCGCAATTCTCACCATGTGGGTTCTGTCCATGAGCCAATTGGCAACCCATCTTGTGACACAGGGGTTTATGTTCAGGCTGGTGAGCTTGTCTATAATACCAGAATGGAGAATGGTGTCAAAGGCCTTTGCGAGGTCTAGGTAGGCTGTGTGTACCAGCTTTCCCTTGTCTATAGCCTTGGTAACTGTCTCAAAGAAGTCCACCAGGTTTAGGAGGCATGATCTGCCCTTAACAAAGCCAAACTGGGTAGGGTCCAGTGTTTGGAGGTTCCCAATGTCTCTGTTAATGAGTTCCATGATAATGCACTCCATAACCTTGCAGACAAATATAGTCAGGCTTATAGGGCAATAGTTCCCGGGGTCTATTGTGGCTCCGCCTTTGTGGAGCAGAATAACTGTTTCTGTGCACCACTCTATGGGTACGTAGCCTGTGGAGAGGCTGAGTTTGAACAGTGTGTTTAGGTGAGGGGTTAATTCGTCTTTGAGCTCATGTAGGATGCAGCCTGGGACACCGTCCGGTCCCATTGATGCTGTTGATGCTGTGTTTTTGGCTTTGGAGAGGGGTCCACTACAGAATCCTGAAAGCTCATAATCCCGAAGCCCAAAATCCTGGGACCAAAATCCCGAAAATTCAAAATCCCGAAAGCCCAAAATCCTGAAACTCAAAATCTTGAAAACACAAATAATGCTAATATGTCACTATAAAGACACTAATATCTACCAACTGACCCTGACCCTAACCCTAACCCTAAGGTCTATCACTATCGCACACTCACCTGACCCACGCCCTAACCCTAACTCACTTAAACCGCCCCCAACCCCAATATTTGTCACTATTGCATACATGCCTAACCTGCGCCCTAACCCTAACTCACTTAAACCGCCCCTAACCCTAACATAAAACCAACCACACACTTACCTGAACCCAACGCATGACCTAACACCACAGGGCTAACAATAGCAAAGCCACAATGACGTCAGTATGTCCATTTTGTGTTTTCAGGATTTTGAGTTTCAGGATTTTGGGCTTTCGGGATTTTGAATTTTCGGGATTTTGGTCTCAGGATTTTGGGCTTCGGGATTATGAGCTTTCAGGATTCTGTAGTGGACCCTTGGAGAGGGCTATTTTAACATGAGTGTCTGTGATTTCAGGGGGTCTACATTCTTCTGGTATGGTTATGGGCCCTTTTGGGGGTGAGAGGGGGGTGAAGTTTGCACTGAACCTGTCTGCCAGGATGTTGGCAATATCGGTTGGTTCAGTGTATTTTGTGCCATTCTGCACTAACTCCGAGCAGATCTGAGCACTGCCACTTAGATTCTTGACATAGCTAAAGAATGCCTTGTGGTTATCTTTGGAGTCCTTGACAAGTTTTCTTTCAAAGCTTGCCTTGGACGATTTTATGAGGCATCGTAGTTTCTTGCTGATACTGATCAGGGATGTCTTCCCTTCTTGGGATTTTACCCTTTTCTGTACTAGTTTCCTCCTTCTATTGTATAGCTTGTTTATGGCAGGGGTCCACCAGACTGGTTTCCTTTTCTTGGAGGAGTGACTCTTGGTTTTGCTTGGGATAGCACGATCTGTACATTCTTGTAGGTGCCCGTAGAATGCATTAGTAAAGGATTTTGCAGCTTGGACAGCGGTATCCTTTAGCATTCGGGCTTTGAAACTTTTCACCTCCGTCTTAAGTAATGTGAAGTTTGCTTTTGAAATGTTTTAGGGGTGGTGATGTGAGAACAAGTACTGAGCACCTGGAAACCAAATGGATTATTTTACTGCATGCAACTGATGGTAAAGGGATAAATGAAAATGTTTATCTGAAACCTGCCCGGAGGTCATGTGATCTCAGATGCTAGTTTTGAGTTGATTAAATAGAGCTGTTGTGTTGCAGTTTTTAGATCTGATGAAGCATCCTTTGGTGATGCGAAAGTGCTAATTTCTCCTGTTTTACTTTTGATTTTTATATGTTTTTATGTGTTTTTTTCAACAACATAACATTTAACATTAAAACATTTGAAGCCATCCACCGAGCAGACTTATTTTTATTTTCTGGATTTACTTGTTTGGTCAGCTACAGCTCCCTTGTTTGGTTCTTTAAAGCAGTCTTGAGCAATTAGCCTAGTAATCTCCTATGACACTGTAAGCATATCATATAATGCAGCTAAACTGATCATGGATGCAAAACTACTTCCTCACCTAATATACAATACCTCCAACAACGCTCAATACTTCAGAAATAATGCTCATTACTTCTGAATGTACATGCACTGCATGGGTTGTTATGCTGTGGCAACAATTTTATCTTATCTTGCACTAGGTGTAAATATATTCTGAAATTAAAAACTATTGATTGTGGTTAGTTATCATTTGTACTTAATTACTGTATTTAACAGTCTATTATTTCCACTTAGTCACTGCAGTCTACTGTTTCTGTATGTTTGTACTTGCTCCTAAAACAACCAAGGCCATGGCAGAATAAGGTCTTCAGACCTCACCACCTGCCTGTGAACAAATAACTAAATAAATGCATCCATCCATATCCCTTTTTCCTATTTTTACACATGGGTTTAGGGTGTCACATCAGCACTGACAATAATCCAGTACCAAAGTTCATACGGCTGGGTGGCTTGCCCTGCTGTGGATGTTCCTTCATGTCACACACTTGCATGCACACTCACACCTATGACCAATTTTGAATGTCCAAGCCACCTTCTGTGTGTCTTTGGAATGTGGGAGGAAACCTATGCAAATACAAGGACATGCAGACTCACATAAAAGGCACCCCAGCCAAGATTCGAACAGCAGAACCTCTTGCTGTGAGGCAACAATGCTTCCATTGCACCACTGTGCCACCCAAATTAGTTATGTCAGTAAATAAACAAATGATCCTCAATATTTTTTTTTAGTTTGTACCCAGTATGACATTCCTCCATTAGTGTAGAGCAAGAACATATCACCTACCATATTTATTTTATTTAGTTATTTATTTATTTATTGGTAAGTCCGACTGAGTAGTGCCCTTTTTTAGCAGAGGCCTGGGGAGAAAAGCTGCATTATACAGACATCATGGACATCATTTGCATTATTTCATCATTTACAATCATTTTCATTCATAAGCAACAGTTCCATTATTCAGACATCCTTGACATCAGTTACATCATTTACAAACTGTTTTGACTAAAAATAATGGTTACATGAGTTGTATATGAATATTTTTTTAATACATGGAGGTATATGCAGTGAAATGTCATCAGTTATACATAGATTGTCAGATTTTACATAAGAATATTTATTGCTATAAAGACTTTTTCAAAATCTAGCACATTGGGAAGATAAAATAAAGAGTTAGAGCAGCCAAAGAAAGGAAGGAGAGGTGTAGGTACAAGGAAAATAAAGGAGATGAGATTTTAGAGGAGGGTATAGTTGCGATAACAGTACATTATGTTTTGTGCTGCAGACAGTTATGACACAAATATATATAACTATATTTGTACCATTTTAACGAAGGGTGGTGTGGCTGCAGAGCCATCAGGTGTTGCTTCAGCTGGTATTTAAACATTTTCAGGTTGCAGACTGTTCTTAAGTGAATTGGAATGGTATTCCAGCTATAAGCAATGCAGTGTGAATACAGGGAGTACCCTGCATTGTTGTTAGGTTTAGTTATGGAGAGTAATGATTTGTCAGTGGAGTGTAGAGGTCTCTTAGTAGTGTAAAGTTGAATGATGTAATAAAGAGATGGGAATTTTTCAGGAAAATTAGTTTGGAGATTGAAATTAATTTTGAGTGCAATAGAGAATTATTTAGTTTGAGACGGTTTAGTTGTTTTTGAGTGAGACAGTGATGTGAGCTATATTGTTGTTTGGTTGCAAATTTGGGTACTTTATTGTACCATTGTTCTAATTTGGAAACAGAATACAAAGGATTAGTCCAGGTAAAATCACTCTAGCAAATCTAGGAGACTCTCTCTCTCTCTCTGATACCCTTCCTATGGGAGGAATAAAGACACTTTGTTGAAGTTTCCAGTAGTTTATTCAATTAAGTAGGTAGGTAGATAGATGAGTGTTCTCACTCTAATTTGGCTGATAGAGAAGAATTTAGATTCATTAGGATTGGAGAGGCATATAATATGTTGGGGAGTAGAAAACACATAGCTATGTTTTGTCTATCAGAGTCAGTAAGGTAGTAGTTTACTCTGTAGAGGCAACCTAGCTTTGGTGTGTCTTCTTTATGGCTTGCTGAAGGCAGAGTTAAAATTTCAGGTGGTTGTCTACAATCACATCTAGTAGTTTGAAACACAGGTGCCCAGTAGGAAGGTAGCTGAAATAAAGAAGCTGAACCATGACAAAGTAAAATCTTCTTTTTTAATACAAAATGGTGAGCACTTTCACAATGGTAACCATTGCTTCATCAGGCATTTATTCCAGCTACCTTCCTACTGGGCACCTGTGTTTCAACATTTTCAACTTCAACGGCTAGTTTGGATTTATTTGTTTACATTTAGTAGTTTGGCGAAGGTACCAATTCCACATGAGTCTTGTTGGACAGTATATTAAAGTTTCTGGGGAGGAGAGAGAGTTGAGATTGAACAGTAGTACATTTTGTTTTGTTTTTTTGGATTTAGGAGTTGTCAAGCCAAGCTTCTATGGAAGAGAAAGATTTCTGGATGAGTGTCTGGAACATGAGTAGTGCCCTAGCAGGACATTTTTGAGTGGTGTCATTGGTGTATTATACTGTGGTATCTTTTTTGGCTGCTGTGTTTAGGTCATTGATAAACATGCCTTGGATAGGTCCAGAAATAGGGCTAAAGTTAGAAGACCTGAATTTCCACTGTGATTTATTACATCTGTGAACTTTAGAAGGGTAGTAGCTGTGAGTGGGTCTGAAACCATGTTGTGTGGGAGAGAGGAGGTTATGAGAAGTAATATATGTAATAAGCTGAGAGTGGATACATCATTCCAAGATTTTTGATAAGGGTGAGAGAATGGTGACTGGTCTATAGTTTGTGAGCTTGGTTGTTGAGCTGCCTTTATAGGGGGTATTATATAAGATTTGTTCATATGATAGGGACATATTTTTCTTGGCTGGAGCACTTTACTTGAATCGAGACAGGATATTCAAGGCTATCTGCAATGAGTTTGAGGTATTCAGGTGGAAGTTGGTCAGGGGCAGTGATTGTTGTCTAAAGGGTATGTAGTTTTTTTTTTAATTGTGGATCTTGGCACTAGAGTGAGTGCGAAAGCCTGCTGTGGCTTCAGCACGTGGAGTAGGATGGCTGGATTTCTAGCAGTTTTGTTTTGTAGGAGGGAGGTTACTGTAGTTATAAGCTGTGAATTAAACTGTGAAGCAATGTTTTGCAAGTTATTGGTTGGAAATGGGCCAAGTTGGGTTATTTTTTTCAGGACTGAGTAGTGTATTTGATTTCCAGAATTTATTTCCATTGTTTGATGGTGAATTTTGCTATAATAAGCTTTTTTTGCCCTGTTTTATACATCGTTTGCTATGGTTCCTTATTGTTGCAGGAGGATTTAAGATTCGGTATATAGCCATGATTTCCAGGCTCTATCACTGGCAACACAGTTTGGGGTGGATGTTGCTGTCTTGATCCTTTGAGAGAAGCTGTTTAGCTGAATTGAATTTGTTGGGTTATCTAGGGCTATCTTTTGCCATTCTGTGTTAATGTCTCCTATCAAGATGTTTTCCAGCCTTATGGTGGCCGAGATGCAGGAGAGGATTTCTTCCAGGATGGAATGTTGTTATCAGGTGGTATGGGTAGACCTATGATGGCCAGCAATTTGTGAGTATTCAGTTTCAGGAGTGAAATGAGACAAAGGTAAGTGTAGTATCATAGTAACGGGAGAGATTTAAAACATTTCTGTAGAAAATGCAACTTCATCTGTTTTTTTATTGGTTCTGTCTAGTCTGAGTCTATTATAACTTGCTGGGAGTATCTCTATATCATTGGTAATTGGATTAACCAGGTTTGTATGACTATGATGAAATCAGGGACTAGTGGGCTGCACAGGTTTGTACTTCAGTGATTTTGTTATAGAAATTTTTTAGATTACTGCATAGTATTTTAAGTCTTAGGTGGTTGGAGAGGTAACCTGTTGTTGTTTCTGGGTGTGTGGGGGCTGGCTTGGTGTGGTCTGTGATTAGATGAGTGGGTCCAGAAATAGGATGCATACCCCTCCCCAGTATTGTCCAGTTAGCAATGTGGCTACTGAGGAGTCACTTATATTTGGGCTTTAATCTGTGCTTGATTTTAGATAGTGGTGGAACATGTGTTGCTTGGTTATATTTCAAGGAGCTAATGTAATTAATGTCAAGTAACCTGGAGGAGATATTAGAGAAATATGCTGTGGGCTTGTGTGGTAAGTGTAGGTAAGTAACAGTGGAAGAAAGACTTATGAAAGCTGGTTGAGGGTGAGAGTATAGTGAGAAATGCTAGTGATGTAAAATGAAATAGTAACATATTTGGTATTTAGAAAGACGTACAGATAGGTGATAGTGTGTGGTGGGAGGTGTGTTGAGGGATGCAGTTATAGGTAGTGGAGATTAATTTGAGAAGTAGAGTAAGATGACAGGTAGGCATATGGATAGATAGGTAGGACTGATATGCAGGTATAGGGATAGATTGGTAGGTCTGATATGTAGGTATAGGGATAAATAGGTAGGACTGATATGTAGGCATAGGGATAGATTGGTAGGGCTGATATGTAGGTATAGGGATAGATTGGTAGGATTGATATGTAGGTATAGGGATAAATAGGTAGGATTGATATGTAGGTATAGGGATAGATAAGTAGGTCTGATATGTAGGTATAGGGATACATAGGTAGGATTGATATGTAGGTATAGGGATAGATTGGTAGGGCTGATATGCAGGTATAGGGATAGATTGGTAGGTCTGATATGTAGGTATAGGGATAAATAGGTAGGACTGATATGTAGGTATAGGGATAGATTGGTAGGGCTGATATGTAGGTATAGGGATAGATTGGTAGGATTGATATGTAGGTATAGGGATAAATAGGTAGGACTGATATGTAGGTATAGGGATAGATTGGTAGGGCTGATATGTAGGTATAGGGATAGATTGGTAAGATTGATATGTAGGTATAGGGATAAATAGGTAGGATTGATATGTAGGTATAGGGATAGATTGGTAGGGCTGATATGTAGGTATAGGGATAGATTGGTAAGATTGATATGTAGGTATAGGGATAAATAGGTAGGATTGATATGTAGGTATAGGGATAGATTGGTAGGGCTGATATGCAGGTATAGGGATAGATTGGTAGGTCTGATATGTAGGTATAGGGATAAATAGGTAGGACTGATATGTAGGTATAGGGATAGATTGGTAGGGCTGATATGTAGGTATAGGGATAGATTGGTAAGATTGATATGTAGGTATAGGGATAAATAGGTAGGATTGATATGTAGGTATAGGGATAGATTGGTAGGGCTGATATGTAGGTATAGGGATAGATTGGTAGGATTGATATGTAGGTATACGGATAGATTGGTAGGATTGATATGTAGGTATAGGGATAAATAGGATTGATATGTAGGTATAGGAATAGATTGGTAGGGCTGATATGTAGGTATAGGAATAGATTGGTAGGACTGATAGGTAGATATAAGGATTGATAGGTAGGTATAGAGAAATATTATTCTATATGAGGAAGATTTTATATGGTGAGGGGTCTATTAACAGTGTAGAATAGGTATAGGTAAGAAAAACGTACTGATTTAATTGTGTATGGATGTAGAGAGACAGAGAGAGATACAGGCAGAAGGGGAATGGATAAGCAGTACAGAGAGATAAAGGGAAGGCTGAGAGATATTATAGATGAAGAGATGACAGATAAATATTAATGCGATTGTTGTATATGAGCAAGGATTGCAGCGACGATAGGAAGAGGGAGTTTTGCTCAGGAATGAACTAGAAGTACGGTTGAGAGGGTTTGAGTAGGACATGGTGTAAAGCAGTATGCGAGGGAGAATGACAGCTGGGAATGCTGCTAAATGTTAGATGGAAGTAGACAAGACAAACAGGAGTGTTTAATGTGTAGTCTCATAATTTGCTGCTCCCACTAAAATAATAAAAAAACTTCTATGACTTTGGCCAGTTATTCATTCTCCAGTTATTTCCCTATATTGTTTTTACTTTATTTTATTTTTAATGTTTGACTGTGTATAAGCTCTGATCTCAATGGTCAAATTTCAGTCTCAGCTCAGAGAAAACTATAACAGTAGTACAGCTTAACTTGGATAGTACAGTAGGTAAAGTTAGTACAAGTAGAACAAATGACATTACATAATTTTAGATCATTAGTAACAAAAACAACTGATGTTTTCCTACAGATTACAGTGGATTCAGACTACCATTATTTATATTTGGACAATGTAAGAGGAGAGAGACAGAGGAAAAAGAGTAATAAATAAATAATCAGAATGGGAAGTGGGAATGAAAGAGGAAGGAGTGAAAAGTAGCTGGTTAAAGAAATGAAGTAACTATCTGTAGGCAAAATGGAATTATGTGACAGACTGAGTTGTTGACAGAAGTGCAAGAGAAATTATGTTATATTTTCTGTTTACATGCATTTACATTTTGCTTGGGTGAGCAGGTATATTACAGCAGCATTTTAGTCATCACTTTATTATGAACATTTATTCATGTTATTTGCTGAAAAGTATAGACTTATCGATAAGTCTTGCATAACTGCCTAACCTTTAACCTTTATTTATTTAGGTGCTTATTAAACCAAACATTCTACAGTAAAGCATAAAATAGTAAACAAAGGAAAATTAAAATAAAAGGACTTTGCAGAGTCTGATAATATATTTAACATTAAATTGAAACGTTTAGTTTGAAAATGTTGAAAAGTAGAGACATGACAGAAGAAAGAAAAAGAGACATGACAGAAGAAAAAAAAGAAATAAAGTAAGTGCTATTTGTAGTACCAATACATAAATTTTAAACAAAGGTCGGACAGGTATGGATAAAAGTACTTTTGAAAACTGCAACTAAGTGTATAGGAATGATAACTTTTGTAGTCAGTTCTAGGAAACACGGATGCCCTTCTGTTGTAACTCCACCTAAATAACCACCCATGTTCTTGCACAAAAGTATTGATTACATTATTCAATAGCTATGCATGGGAGCTATAACATTAATTGGCTGCAAATGCTGACATATTTAAAACAGCAACTGGCCACAAGACATGGCTTCTCTCAGGTGGCCGCTGAACTCACTTAACTAATGCAGTTTGTATGAAGTAGCTCTGTACTGAACTGAGTAACCACTGCCAAATGTTGCAAACACAGCAAGGTGGAAGTGTGAGACTACCATTTTCTTGAGCAAGGATCCATGTTTTGAATACTGAGCTCAGTACAAAGCACTGGTTTCCTATAATCAGATCATTTGGCACAGTTGCTACACCTGATGTGTCCTGTTAGTGTACCTCATCTCCATCTAAAACAAATCTGTTCCCTTAAAAGAAGAAGATTTTGAGGGAGCTTACCTGCCTTGATCTCACTACCTGTTCTTGAGAAATGGAAGGCTTGGCACTCAGACTAGATCAAGTTATCTGGCTCATAAGGGTCTCTATAATCCTGAGTTATTTATATGGCTAAAGACTCAGTTTGCCCTAGTTTTTCTGTGAGCAAAACTGAAAGACCACTCAGGAAAATAATTTACAAGCACTATTATAATATAAATAATATAAATAATATGAAAGTTAATAGAGCTTAATTTAAGCATGTGCAGCTGAGTGGTGGGCATAAGGAATTTAAGTTTGCTATACTGGGAAAGCTTAATACAAACCCACAGGGGCTGATTGGGAAACTAATCTAGAGTATACAGAATTACTCTGGCAGTTTAAACTGAATGCTAACTCCCTGCCAGGTTTAAATGAGTCTCTCTATTCAACCAGTTTTGTAATTACATTCAGTTAAGCTATTCATTTATTTATGTATAAAGTAAACTGTGGTTTATTAAGATAGGACTGATGAAATGTCAACCACTGATAGTTTTTAGTATTGTTTTTAGTTGTTTAACTACTATGTATTGTTTTCATTATATTTATTTCAGCAATTAATGTATTAGTGGTGAAGACTCCTTTAAGTCTTTAATTGGCAAAGATAAGTCTTATTATTAAAGAAAGTGATGTTTTTTTACCATTTTTATTCTGATGAAGTCTTGTATTTATTACGGAAGAAAGCACTCAATCAACTGAAGTATTAAATGTTTTTTGGGATTTTAAGAGTGTTGTTTCTTGTAGTGATCCCTCTGCCTGACACCTAGAGCATTATGTGTCTTGTTTTGTTGGTTATTAGTCATATTGGCAATGTTTATGCTGCTGATTTTGGATTATTACTTCAATATCAACATCTGTTTGTTTGACACCATGTGGTCAACACAAACAAATTGTCTCTAAAGAAACCACCACCAAGGAGAAATATGTTGTTGTGTCTTTCGGCTTTTCCCGGTTAGGGGTCGCCACAGCGGAACTCCAGATCGCTAATGATTGGCAGTAGATTTTTACGTACCGAGTTGCCGGCTCTGACACACAACCTTCAACGAAGGTACGCCCCATTCACGCATGTCTCCACACAGAAGACGCTCTAGCTGAGAATCGAACAGGACAACGTCTTACTGTGAGGTGACAACGCTACCGCAGCACCACCACCGCAGTACAAATGTTTAATTCTGTACAAACATAAAATATTGAGCACTTTAGCAACTGTTGCCTTCAGGTTCTAATGAAGGCAATAGTTGTTGAAAGTGCTCAATGTTTTATGTTTGTACAGCATTACATGTTTGTATATATTTCTCCCTGATGGTGGTTTCTTCAGAATTTTGTTCATTTTTGCCACCATTTCGTGACTTCCTAATATTTTCGTTCACAGATTGTTGACATGTGCAAGAGATCAACAGTTCCTGAGTAAGGGAGTATTCCTTTTCCCTGGGATTGTACAATCTTGGAATTATTATTTATAATTAACAGGGGGTGTTAGTGTGGGGGAGCACATCCCCTCAAAAACCTTGTTGTTCATTTAACCCACACTGGCTAATCACCAGAGTATGTCCAGAATGTGTCGACATTTTATATTCCACCTTTTGTACATTGATGTCTTGCAAGTTAACTTTATGTTCTTTGATCAAAAATAATGTGTGTGTGTGTGTGTGTGTGTGTGTGTGTGTGTGTGTGTGTGTGTGTGTGTGTGTGTGTGTGTGTGTGTATGTGTGTGGGTGTGTGTGGGTGTGTGCGTGCGTGCATGCACATGCATGTGTGAGCCTTTGCTTCATAGCTGTATAGTATCCCATCAAATCAGATAATCCTAAACCATCTTGTTTGAAGGGGCAATCATCTTATCCCATTTAACTCTACAACTTCTCCTCTGGTTGATTAAAAACATATGTCTGACTTGTATGTAAAACTATATGGACTGAAAACATTTTCACTGCTTGTATCTTGCTATACATATCCATAATCAAGAGCTTCCAGTTTTTATTTTATCTTTTATTTAGTCTGTTCTAACATATCCTTAGCTGCCATAATAGAATACTTTGTTAATCCATACACCTAAATACTTCATCTTATCATGTCCCCATAAGTATGGTATTGCTGAACTAGTTAATGTGTGGGTACACAGGTTACTGCTACAGCCTTTGTTTTATCTTCATTATTTGTATTTCCTGAAAAGACTTGGCACTGTTTCAAAATGTTCCACAACACAATCATTTCCTTTTCTGGATTTATCAAGTACAAAATAATATCATCTAGTAAAGCTAATTATTCTTCATTACCATAATAGTTATATCTTTGAATTTGTGTGTTTCTTATTTTCTTTGCTAATGGTTCTAAACATAAAGCAAATAACAAAGGGAAAAGAAGGCACCCCTGACTTGTTCCTCTGTATAAACACAGCTTATCAGAGAGGAATACTCCCACCTTATTTCTTGCCTCTGACCTGCCATATATCCTTCTAATTAACCCTATTATTCTATCAGGGAATGCAAATACTACCATTATTCTACTCCCAGAATCCCAGGAGAGTATCAAAAGCTGTCTCTACATCAGGACTCAACCATAGCAGTGTTTTCTCTGCTTCCATCTGGGTCATCATTGTTCTATTAGTACTGTCAAATGCCCCCCCCCCCCCAATCCACATTGATCCATATCTATCGATACTTGCAACACCTTTGACATTCTCTTAGCTAGTTTTAACATAACTTTATAGTTTGAAACTGAAATGTGTCTATATGAAGCTGGGTCTGAAGAGTCTTTGCATTTCCCTCATGTGATTGACATACAGAAAAGGTGCATTATATATTTGCAAACATTCGTGCACAGTGTTGTGCTCGTATTTGGTTGGTATGTATAATACATGTTTTATTGTATGGGGATTTAGTGCTGCTGCCTCAAATTGCTTGATTCTCTTGCTATTATCAGCTAGGAAGCATTTTTTGAATAGTTGACACATATTTTCTGTGTCCATATATTTTTTTCTGAGCCTCAGGTTTCTTCCCAAATCTTAATGACTTACCAGTAAATAAACTGATGATGAAAAAAGTGCACCAGATGTGTGTGTGATATGTGCACTATTGTCCATTTGTCCTATGATGGACTGGTGCCCCAGTCCAGGACTGTCATATGACTGTTGTTTGCTTGGATAGAGTCTGGCTCCCTGTAACTGTGTACTGCATAAAGTAGGTACTGAGGAATGAATGAATTAATTAATTAATTAATGAGTGATTGAGTGGGTAAGATCTTATACCTTGGTCTACACACTTCTGCACTAGCAAGAACACTTTTGCTGCTTGCCACTAGTACAAAAGGAACATTCTCATCTAAAGTAGAAAAAAAAATATTAGCGCTCTGACAGAGCTGTAGCTAGCTTGTCTGGTTCCCTGGGCTGTTCTCCATACTGCTTCCCTTTTACCCAGATTTGAGAACCAGAATGAAGTCTTATAAAACATATTCCACATTTTACTTTAACTGTAGCAGGTTTCTTGCTACAACTACTAACCTGCTGAATCACTAAATCCAACAACGAATGCAGTATCAGTGTTCATTTATGAATCTGTGACATTATCATCAGCTTCCTAAATGAATGTCAGTACTGCACTCACTCCCCACTAGCAACTGCTGATCATGCTCCTAATAACTTGCGCCCAGGACAGTTGCCCCATTTGTACCATCATAGTTACAACTCTGAGCTCTGACAGAGCTTTCCTGCCTCTAACGTGTTAAACACAGGTTTGATTGGTCACCTGGTGTTGGAGAACCTGGTGGAGGCAAGAACTGATAGGACAGAGGCAAGGCATCCTCTTTAAAGGGAGGCCCAGAGTGTTTGCAATTACTCACATCCTGCAGCTGAGACTAGGGTCACAGTGGTAGGCATGTGCTGAAAATGGAGAAGAAATGAACAAACATCCTTTCCTGTGAGCATGCAAGAACATATGCCTATACAACAATCTGAACTCATGGCATACTGCATGGTTTAAGGGAATAAACAAGGCTGCAACTCATCATATAAATACCTCCTATCTGCTCTCTAATGGCACTCAGTACCACCACCTTTCATTTCTCACCATCCACCATGAAAGATTAATGGAAGAAGAAGAAGAAATAACAATAGGTGCCTGGTGGTAGGATCTGACCTCCTTAGATCAGTAGATGATAAAGAACATAACTATAAAAAGTAAAAAGAAAGTGCAGATGCATTATTAAATCATTGTAAATGCATGCTTTTTTTATGGAGTGTGCCTCTTTTTCATCCTCCAACCACTTGATCCCCAAACCTTAATCCCTGATAGTTACCCAATCTCTGGCATATATCTGTGCAGATTTAAAGGACAGAAGTGGATGTTGTGAACAGTCATGTTAATGTGGTATGAAGATTACATCAGTGTTCTTTTTTTGCACTGTTTTACAGATCCCTTGCCACCCAGCTCACCAAAGAACATCAGAAGGGGCAACTTTACAACAAACCATGACGGCACAATAAATGTCCATGTTTACTGGGATTCACCCCAAGATGGTGATCTGGCAGTTCATCACTATAAAGTCTTCTGGAACCAGTGGGTACCAAAAAAACGAGTGCTATCTGCAAAGAAGGATAACTGGAAAATATCAGATGGAGTAAGTAGGTTCGTCTTTCATTGTCTCTTATCAGCAGACAATGTCTTTATTTCTTTGCAGGTATAAAGTGGAGCAGCAAACCTCTGCAACTGCTTAGTATTGTGTAGCATTTTTGAAAGAAAAGGAGCTGGTACAAACGTGTTGTGGCATTGCCCAAATTAACAATGCATTTACAGTAGGTATTATTTTGTGTTTCATTTGTTTGATTTAATGCTAGAAAGTGTCTGATAAATACAACAGTTGTAAAACATTCTGTTTATGCATATTTGATGTCCTCATAGTTAGTGTGCTTACCAAATGAACAACCATAAATAATCTTCTGGAATGTCTATAGCCTCCGTGAATTTGTTTGTTTGGTTTATACAAAACTACAGTAGTCTGCAAAAAATGTAGGTCACCAGTTTCCTCAATCCCCTCATTAAGAATTATACTCCTCTCGTAGTAAAAGGAAAGTTACTGAAATAGGAGATATTCTGAATGTTTTCAGGTCTCATTTTAATAAAATGAATCAACACAAACCAACAAAAAGAAGAACTGATGAGTGTCATTTTGTGATGCAGACAGGCACTGACACCTGTCAAATATTTCTAGATTACGTTCTTTTCAAATGACTTGATACTGCCTTCTCTAAGTTATAAAAAATGGAAATCTAGTACTTTTACTATTTGCATGATGTAAGCTTATAAGATTAAAATGAAGAACACACTAGATGGCCTGCCCAGATGTTTCCCATCTCAGACCAGTGGTGGATTAGGATTAACTGAAAATGTCCCAAAAGGATAACTAGAGAGTCTTAATTACCCTTTAGTAGTGAATTCTCTGCTCCAGAGGAAAAAGGCAAACAAATTCTGTTTTCTCCAAAAATCTTTATTAGTCGAAGGATGAATGCTTATAAAGAAATTCAAAAGTTACAAAGTTACTAAAAGTCTTTAGCTATCCCTTTGGAACACTTGTAACAATAAATGTCCTTACATTCACTGCTACAGTATTCATAACTTATAACTTATGGGATTTTCTGCCATGGAAGCCCATCATCTGACCAGTCTACCAAAGTCTACCGTGGCTTTAAGGTGTGCTGAAAGTCACCTAAATGCTCTTCGCATAGCGTATGGCATAAAGGTGACGTTCAGGCGTACCATCCTCAGAACTTCTCTGCCATCAGTCCAAATGCTGTTTTTAACTGTTGGTCTGGTTGCCTTCATCTGTTTTCTGCCATTTTTTGCTGTTTGTTTGTATTCAGGTGAATATTGCTGTTTACTGAATTCCTTACCATTGCAGATAAGTACCCAGTTGGGGTTTTGTTTTTTACCTTGAGTTTTTTGTGCTGTTTTGGGGGTTAATGGCATCCAGGAATGTGGAGACAGATTCCCTATAAAGACCACCATGAAAAGTGTCTTTTTTTGCCTAGGAGCTTCTCACAACCATATGTCTTGTTGGATTTGTCGAACGTTTGTCCCTAAAACCCTTCGCAGAAGGCTTTCTTCCCTTTCTTTCTGTCTTGAGAGCCAGCATTTTAAGCTTCTTGCTAAAGATACTATAGATGGAACTTTTCACCCAGAGGGTCAGTTGTCAGAGAAGAAGAAAGTGAAAAAGACAAGACAGGAATCTTCTGCTGTCCAGCCTCTCCTGGGTGTTTCTCCCGAGATTGTCACCTGGCTGTGTTGTCAGATTTCTCTGTCATGTTTGAGTTGGAGGCTGCCGAGGGTCTGGCAGGCAGCATGTCCGATGAGCCTTTGCAGGCATCCATTTTAGATCTTCAGGAGGAACTACACTTGATTGTTTCCAAGGAGTCTAGCGGGGTTCCACAGATTCTTATTACAGTTGTGAAATGCCGTCCTGAGTCAGAGCCTTCTCAGTTCTCTAGGATGGACATTCCTTTAAAAAAGAAACAGAAAACTAAACATGTTTCTTCTGCTTCTAAGGATCCACAGAGTGACTGGCGGGCCTTTACTCAGGGGTTATTTAATGCTTTACTGTCATTAAGGGCTCCTCAAAGGGTTTCAGTTCCTGTTCCTCCTTGATCCTCTTCTACACTTAAAAGACCCAGGGAATTGAATTCTTCTGAGGAAGAGTTGGATTCTGATGAAGAATCCCTTGCTTATTCTACCCAGATTCCTTTTTATTTAGACTACGGGTCTGAGGAGGAGGAATCTAATAGACCAGATACTCCTACTGAGGATATTTCTTTTGGGGACACAATCTCTAGGATGATGGATTTTTTTAAGTGGGATTGTGCCCAGGTTTCTGATATCCATGAGACATACTATGAGTTACTGCAGATGGAATCTCTTAAACCTGCAGTTATTCCTCCTATCTTGGCTGTTTAACTAGATTTTTTTCCAGTGCCTGTAAAGCACCTGATTCTCTGCCCACTGCTTCCAAGAAGTCTGATAGGTTTTATAGGGTGCCTAAGAATTGTTCCTTTTTGTTCAAATGTCCTACTGCTGATCCCTCTGTGGTGTCTGTAGCCTCTGATAAGCCGTCTCAATTGCTTCCGTTGTCCAAGTTGCTGCCTTCTGACAAGGACAGCAGAACCATGGACAGGCTGGGTAAGAAGATTTATACTTCGGCTACCCTAGCTTTTAGGGCTTTTAATTATCAGACCCATATATCTAGATATGAGTTGGTTCTTCTTTCTCAGGCTTGTCAGCTTTTTCCTGATCTTCCAGACTCTGAGTATAAATCTTCTGCTCTTTCCTTGCTAGGGACTTCCTCTCAGGTTCATACTATCAAATGCAGTTATGATGCAGCAGATATTTCTTCTAGGGCTGCTGCTTTTGGTTCAGTACTGAGAAGGGATTCTTGACTCAGGGTTCAACCTTATCTGATGATATTAAGGCTGAGTTGATGGACGATCCTCTGGATAAACTTTTGTTTGGGGAAGCGGCTGCTGGTTTAAGTCTCTTCAGGACAGGGGGAAGGCCTTACAAGAGCTTAAACATGCCTTTGTTTCTCCTGTGCCTAAATTTCAGAGAAACTACCATTCTAAGCCAGCCTTTGTTCATCAGCAATCTCATCCTCTGCTAAGGCCACTCTGACTGCAGGGATTCAAAAGCCTTCCTTTCCTGACAAACCAGGTACTGTCTGACTATCCACCTGTTCTGAGGCACATTCCTCTTTCTCTTCAGTTTTCTCATTCTCTTCCTATTTGGCTTCAACTCACACAGGGTTCTTGGGTTCTGTCAATAATTCATCAGGAGTCGTGGATTTCCCGTCCTCCTTTTATGGACATTCCTCACCCTCCTCTTGAGCAACTTCCTTTTTTCCTGGAGGTTCTTTGAGATATCTCATCTCAGGGTACTATTCAAGAGGTGCCCGTGTCTCAAAGGGGGAAGGGGATTTATCCAGGAATGATTCTAGCACCCAGAAAAGAGGGTACTTGGAGACCAGTTCTAGACCTCTCTCATCTGAACACTTTTCTGAAGGTGCCTTCCTTTCGGATGTTGTCCCTTCAGACCCTGTTTCCTGTCTTGCTCTCTCAGGCCTTTCTTATCCTCTTCTCAGGATGTTTTTGCATTTCTCTGTTGCTTCCTGGTATTTTCAGTCCTGCGCTTTGCCCTTTGGCCTTCCTCCTGCCCCAAGGCTGTTCATCAAATGCCTTGCTCCTGTGATTGATTTTTGGAGGTTTCAAGGGATCCAAGTATTTCCTTACTTGGATGACCTGCTGATCTAGGCATCCTCTCCATAGGTCCTTTTGCAAAATCTTCATTTTACCATTTCTTTTCTTCAGTGCCTGAGGTTCGTGATAAACTTCAAAAAGTCTTTTCTGATTCCTTCTCAGGATCATGTCTTTCTGGGTTGCAGGATTCAGATGTTGCCAGTGCTGGCATCCTTGCCTTCTCCAAAAGCCTTAACTCTCATTCTTACTTTCAAACTCTTCTTCCCCTGACCTCCATTACAGCCAGGGAGTTTCTGAAAGCTCTGGGGTTCATGGCTTCAACCATTCTGATGCTCACTCTGGCCAGACTCCACATGAGAAAGCTCCAGTGGTTTTTCAAATCCGTGTGGCTTTAACATGCACATCCTCTAGACTTTACAGTTTCTCTTCTCCCTTGTCTGAAGAAGTAACTTCTGTGGTGGATTCAGCAGTTGTCTCTGAATCTAGGGCTCCCTTTTCATCCTTCTCTTCCCTCTCAGGATCAGTTCACAGATGCTTCAGATGTGGGACTGGAGAGCAACGTTTGGCTCCCTGAAGGTTCAGGGAGTGTGGTCCCCTCGTCAGCAGAAGGAACATATCCACATCAAAGAGATGAGAGCTCTTATGCTGGCTCTTCAGGCCTTTCATCCTTTTTTCTCTCCAGAGCCTCTCAAGGTGTTCACAGACAATACCACAGTTATGTGGTATATCAACAAACAGGGGGGAACAAGATCTTACCTTCTTCACCAGCTAGCACTTCTGGTATGAGATCTAGCTGTCAGGAATCAAGTGACTCTTTAGGCAGTTTATATTCCTTCTGATCAGAACATTGCGGCAGACACTCTTAGCAGGTCCTTCACTTAATGCCATGATTGGATGCTTCACAGGGATGTGTTTTTTGGAAATTGTGCACCAGTGGGGTACTCCTGAAGTAGATCTCTTTGCTTCTCCTCTGAACAGACACCTTCCTCTGTTTTGTGCCAGAGTCCCAGGTCCTCTGGTATGGAAGGTGGACACCCTCTCATTTTCTTGGAAGGGGATTTTTTTATACATTTCCTCCCCTTTCTCTCATTCTGAGAGTCCTCTTCAAGATTCAACAGCATGCTCCCCAAATCTTTTGGTCTCTCTCTTTTGGCCGCAACAGCACTGGTTCCCTCTACTTCTGCATCTAGCCAAGGGCAATCATCGCAAGTTACCTCACAGGGTGGATCTCCTCATACAAGACAAGGGGTCTCATCCATCCCCACCTGTCAGAGCTTCAACTCAAGGGGACCCAGGTTGACAGTAGCCTTTCGTTTGACACTCATGTTGCTAAAGTAGTTAGGAAAACCTTCTATATCACCCACCTGATCATGAAGGGATTCACATCTAGATCAGGGGAGGTCATCGTCCCCCTGTACTCATCACTCATTAGACCTATGATTGAGTACAATGCCCCGTTCGGAATGTATCTGACCAGACACCTGCTGCAGCTTGAAAGGCCCCAAAAGTTCCTCACCAAAAGGATAAAGGGTCTCAAAAATATGTCTTATGCTGCCCGACTGAAAGAACTCCAGCTCTATTCAGTCTCATACCGCTTGCTCAGAGGTGGCCTGTGCCTGACATATAAGGCCATGTCAAACCCAGATTTGATGAATATGCTTCACCGCAAAAAATCTAGATCCCTCAGAACCACAAGGGCGGGAGACTTAAACCTTGACACGGTTATAAATAGAACGTGCTGGAGGGACAGATTCATCACCCAGAGACTCCCTATGCTGTGGAACAAAATCCCGGTACATGTGAGGCAGAGCACCTCTCTGGCCTTGTTCAAGAGGAATCTTGACCAATGGATGGGAGATTGCATATATACTCCAGGGATTACTTCAGTGTCACTGCTTGACAGAGGCACAGCAAAATGATAGGCATAGTTTTTATTCAAACTAAAGGGGTGGCGAAAGCCACATAACTATGGGCTAGGCTTATAAATGCCCTTGGGCAGATAGCCTAGTATGAACCTATGAACCTATGAACTGACACTGTGGGTGATAGGGTTTTGATTCCTCATAGGCATCTTTTTTTCTGAGGATGTGCTGCAGCTCCTGCAGGAGGCCAGGAAACCTACTACTAGGAAATCCTACTTATCTAAATAGAATAGGTTTTCTATTTGTTGTCTTTCATGTGATCTGGACCCACTTTCTGTGGATGTTCCTTTGGTTCTCTCTTATTTGTGTGAGCTGCTTAGTGCTGGTTTGGCCTATTCTTCTGTTAAGGCCCACTTATTAGCATTTTATGCTTGTCTGCCTTTAACTCCCCCTTTAGCTTCTAGTTTGAGGCTAAGCAATTTCTTAAAGGCGTCCTTAATATTAGGCCTCTCAGGAAGCCTGTTCCCCCTCCCTGGGATGGGATCTTAATTTTGTTCTGGAGAAATTGACTCAGGCTCTTTTTGAGCCTGCTGTTTCAGCTTCCTTGCAACATTGTTCTTGGAAGACAGCTCTTTTGTTAACTCTTACTTCTGCCACATGGGTGTCTGACCTGCAAGCCCTTATGGCTTGTCCACCTTTTTTTGTGCCCAAGGTGGATAATGAATTGTCACTTAATCAGTTCATTAATTTGCCTACTTTTTCCCCTCTCTGCAATCTGACAGTGAGATGGTGCTGCATATTTTAACAGCTCAGATTTTATTTGGATAAGACTAAAGCTATTAGAAAATCTGATCAGTTGTTCAATTCCTTTCATCCTAGGTCTTTAGGACTGGCTGTTTCTACTTGGATTTCAAAGGCTCTATCTTTTTGTTACACTTTTCGTGGTGAGAGCCTTCCTATTCTGTAAAGGCTCATTCTACTAGAGCTGTGGCTTCCTCTGGTGCTTTTTTCAAGGGCTCAAACACTAATTCTATTCTTGAAGCAGCTGCCTGGACTTCTGTGCATACTTTTACCAAACACTAAAAGCGGGATGGTATCTCCAGAGCTAGAGCTGGTTTTGCTGATGCCATTCTTCATGGCTTCTTAGAGGGCTCTGTTGCTGCTTCCTCCTCCCAAGTTTCTTCCTGAGCTTTGGGACTCTCCCATAAGTTATGAATACTGCAGCGGTGACTGTAAGGACATAGTACAGTTGTGTAAAATCTTACCATAATGGTAGATGTCCTTGCCTTCACCGCTGCAGTATTCACTCCCACCCTCCATCCCCTAGTCTTTTTTCCTTCCTGAATGTGCATGTTTTCTTTAGTTTTCCTTGGACTGCTGTTCCTACTGGGGTAATCAGTTCAGAGGATAGTATGCCTAAACATCATCTTTATTTCCTACTCTATGCAAGGAGTGTTTAGGTGACGTTTAGCATACCTTAAAGCAAAGATAGGCTTTGGTAGACTGGCCGGACGATGGGCTTCCACGGCAAGGAATTCCATAAGTTATGCATACTGCAGTGGTGAAGGCAAGGACATCTACCGTTATGGTAAGATTTTACATAACTGTACACTCACACAGATGTACGTTTCCATTTCAGAGGCACCGGAAGCTGTTGAAGATTTGGGGGCCGGAGGGTGAGATGGGCACTTAGTGATCTAAAAAGGGCAATTTTTTAAAACTACTTACTACCACAACATAGGTTCACTTGGAGGACATTTTATGCTTAGCCAATTTCCCTTTTGGTACTTGAATTAACATTTCCTGATTGGTCTTACCTATCCCATGGCTGATAATTGTATATTAGGCCTAGTGAGAATAAATGTAATCATACTATAGATAATTTGAGGTGAACCATGTAAGGGATGCAGCATTTAGGAACTGCCTCTATCCGTTAGTGGCATGAGGGGCAGTCCTGAGTACATTGTCTATTAGCCATCCTTAGATCCAAGTTGTGCATTTGAATATGGACAGGGATGAGCTTTGTTTTACTTGAATGGATAGTCTGTTCTGGAACAGTGGTAGCCTCTGTGATATATATCCATCTCTCCACAACATTCAGTTTAGATACCTGAACTGAGTATTTCTGAAGCCATTTGACTTGCTAATGTTCAATAGGTCCATCTGTATTAGGTCGGAGGATGCCTTGTATGCCAGATATGTCACCTCTAAGCACTCTGTATGATATTGAGTATAGTGATAAATCTTTGAAGTGGTCCATGCAAGACCTATTGTTTAGGACTTGTATCCTATAGTAAGCTATCTCTGTAGGTATTGCAATTGTTGCATGGGTCTGGCCAGATACATGCCAAAGTGGGCATTATACAAACTGATTTACTTAATGAGGGCTTTGTAAAGGGGGACAATAACATCTCTAGATCTAGTCAAAATCAATTTGTTTATAAGCTGTGCAATATAGAAAGACTTTCTTATGACTCTGGGCACATGATGGTCAAACGGTAGGTCACTGTACATACAAGTTCCCAAATGCTAAACAACTGGGTCAGTTCTCAGGAGGCATTGTCAATTTTGGAGTTTCCTGGAGTAGATGACTTCCCATAGGATACGATAATGTATTTCTTGGACTTTAGTTTCATGATTCTGGCACTAGTTATTGTTTGGGACAAACCTTCCTGTGTGATGGCTAAGTCATTTGGGGATTCAATAACTGCTCCTAGCTTGCAGTCATCTCAAACTTAGCTGGCCAAAGCCCTTTGGTATTTCCTTCTACTTTGGAGATGTATATGCCAAACAGAAAGTCTCAGCACTGAACCCTGGGGGACTCCACTGGTGACTGGCCTCTTCCCCTATTTTGATCTCCTACATCCTGTGAGCAAGCATACCTTCCTGATTGTATTAAATTATATTCCTTTTATAATACAGCACCACTTGTTAAAATGTGTTTTAAATTTGTAGTTTAGAACAGTCTTCTTGTAAGCAATGGAACAAAATGTATGAACCAATAATGAAAAAAAACTACCCATCTCAGAAACTTTCAACCATAAAACGCCACTCAAACTTCTGTCATTACAATCCACCAATAAATATGCAAAATCTCTGCAGAAGTAAGTCATCTAAATAATTCCACATTAAAGGGATCTGTAACTAATGAAGAGGTTGCTGCTAGCAAACTTTATATTTCATTTTTTCATCTACAAATAAAGTGCCTGTTGCCCTTGAAGAATAAATTGCTTACTCTACATTAAAAAAATGAAAAGCTAGTAATTTTGCAATGTGGAATTGATGGCAAACTGATAACAGAAGCATAGTTACTAGGTAACTCCTCCAAAGGAGGGCATTCATAGGACTGCAGCATCCACTCCCTTTAAAGTACAACACAGTACAGTTATTAGTGATCCATCTGCATACTGTGGAGGTAGAACCCACAGCCTTCTGCATCAAATGTAAGTATACTACCTGTTATTCTACTAACAACGCAAACAGCTTAGCATAAGTAGCACTAAACATCTCTTCCCCTAAAGCTGTCAGCTCCTTATAAAATCCACTTGACACGCAACTAAATCTCTCAACTTCGCAGCACAAGAAATCTGGAAAAAGCCAAAATTTATTGGGGGGAGGCCCAAAACCAGGGACACAGTCTAAATATTCCTTGTATAATCATAGAAAGTTGCTAAAATAAAGTGTTTTATGTTACCATGTGTTTCCTGAAAGATAGGAAGACTGAAACTTAAAGGGCTATCATTATTTTTTGAATTCAGTTCTCAGTGATTTGCCAGAAAACCACAAATTTTAAGAGGAACAGACCAAAAGTGTGAGCCAAATATTCTGAGAAAATCTGGACAGTGGATAGCTATGGAGTCAACTCCCTGAATCACAAGTGGTGGTATGGGTAGAGAATTCAGGCTCTTGTTTGAGCCTGAGTAACACTGACCACCAGGTATACCTAACTGGAGCATTTTACACAGACAGACACACACACAGACACACACACACACACACACACACACACACACACACACACACACACACACACACACACACACACTGCTGTAACACAGAGCAATAAGAGAACAAGAACAGCTTGTTTACTTAGTTTAACTTTCACGTGTGAATCCACGTTAGCGTGAAAACTCCACTTCATTAATTTTTTTCCGACAAGTCTTGCAGCTGTAAAAGTGCCCCCCCCCCCCCCCCCCCGGGCTCTTTGGTTTCGGCTCCCATGTTCCATTTCTTCATTTTTCCCAAATTATCCAAAGTCATTTTATAACTTTAGTAACAACATTCGTTTGTGCATTTTATATTAAAAAGAACAATCACAATGCTATATAACCAAGCTCCTTTTATTAGAATACCACACAGTAAGGAGATTTGCCTTAAAAGACTTCTTCAAACTGAGGGTTTACTTGTAACTACCAATATTTTATAGCAGATAAAAATGGCATGACCAATAAAAGAATGGCTGGTGTATTAATAATCATAATGAAATAAAAAATACTTAGACATTAAAGCATGTCTTTACTTTGATATAAACATTATAGTGTATATTAATGTTTCAGTTTCTTTGCCTTAAATATCACTTTGAAATTCTATACATCTTTAAAGCTAGACTTCTTATAAGCAATCAGACTGATCTGTCACAGATATTATTTCCAGTCCAAAATATCCTCAGTGTTTCCACCTCTAGGACCAGTTAATGCATGACCAGTAATTGAAAATTTAAACTTTTTTTTTTAATTCATAGATACATCTGAGACCCTACAGAGTCTTGATGAGATATTTACACTGAATGGTGGATATTTGTTCATATATACATCGCAGTGGCTTGCATGAAATTCTGCATAATTGACTGACCTTTAACCTAGCATATAGGGTGTTCTGAATAATATAAGAAAAAGATACCTGGAACCTTGGAATTTATACCTTTTATGCATACTAAGCCATTACCATTATGAATAAACTGCTACTGTTGGCAAAAGCTGCAAGAAAATAGACCCTTTCTTTTGAAATTACTTTTCAGTATTTTGAATATGTCTTTAAAAGAGTCAGAAAACCAGATAAAATTCTCCAATTATCAGAGGTCATTTTGTGATAATCCAAGTATCAAGAGAAAGGAGTGAAAGCATCTGAATGCTTCACTTATCAGTGTTAATTAAAATTTCAGACTGTGACGTATTTATTCTTGCTCCTAATATTACTTTTAACAAGGGAATTATAAAAGGTTTCCCTTCCCTCTGCTGTGGTGTTAATATTACTCGGAACTATTTTTTTCATTCTCCCTAGCATATTGATGTTCATCCTCAATCAAGTGGTTCAGACCTGCTGCTTTTCCCATAACAATATTTTCCTTATTCATGCAGGATGCATACCTCTAACTGAAATGTCCATTAATCATCGAAAAAATATATATCAATAACTCAACAACTCCTTTTTGTATATCTTGCTGCCAATACAACCATACTGTTTTTAAATTCAAATCTCTAGAAACTAATTTTCCTCTTTATTGAAATGTAATATAAACTTCTTGAAGTGAGGAATCTGGTTAAGGTGTACTCTATCTTTGTTTTGCTTAGTTGCCTTAGAATGGTAGCTTGCTTCCTGGCTTACTGCTCTTGAAGTTTGTTTTAACTGTTTGAAACTTGTTTACTCTATTGTAAATTATTAGAGACTACACTTCCATAGCTCAGTTATGCTGAGCGTTTAATTTGAAACTACAGTTGTTGTGTCTTTCGGCTTTTCTCGGTTAGGGGTCGCCACAGTGGAACTCCAGTCCGCTAATGATTGGTAGTAATTATCTTTTTTCTGTAGTTAGCCGCTTGTATTTTGTGTTGCTGCTTACTGCGTTTGTATTTGATTTTTGACTGTTAAATGCCTGTTTAAATCACTTGAAATGCTTAGCGACTGCATTGCCATAGCACATTAATGTTGTGCGTTTCTTGTTTTCTTCCTGGAAACTGCTTTATTTTCCTGTTAAGTTCGATCTTTGCTGTTGTTGTCTGAGTAACTCACTAGATTTTTGTTAGCGACTACACCACCTTATCACATTTATGCTGTGCTTTTCTTTTATTCTGGAAAACATATTTTCTTTCCTTTTTTGCTCAGTTGCTATAGTGTCACTGTGAGTTTACAATATTATTTTAAATCACTCAACCTGCTTGGTGACTACATTACCGTTACTACACTGGCCACCATTGCCCTACAAGTGTGTACCCATTTCAATTGCTGCTTCATACTGGACACGGGCTATTCTCACATGAATTGGTCCCTCTTGTCTGTTTGAACTGCTGACGTGTCCCACATAACCCCAAACTGTGTGTGTACTCATAGGTCTTAGCAGAGGTTATTTTTCTTACACTGTGCCTAATTATCTTGCAACTAATGAGTCTTTTGCTACCACTGTATGATTTTGGGCCCGTGGTTTGTATTTGCATTTGTTTTGGCTACTGAAAATGCCTGACTGGTACCTTGCCCCACGTGTTGGTCTGTGCTCCATTTAGTTTTATGTCCCCTATCTACAGCATTTAGGGCTTCTGGTGTTTCTCTTATTATCCTGCCCTAGTTAGTGACCATCACTACTAGTTCTCTAGCCTTGTCTCTTTCATCTTATTTCTGGTGTTGTCTTTTGTTGTTCCTGTGTCTCGTTTTTTGTAATTTATGAAGCCTGAAAACTGTTTTTTGTATTAGCCTTGCTATACCTAACTGACTCTTAATCTCAGAAGTTAAGCTTGCGGTCCCAGATTTTTGCCCTAGATGTACCTGAATTTATGCAACTGTTTTACTAGTAATATTGGTCTGCTTCCAACCTGTGACCAATTTCTGTTTAATATTGTGGTTCATTGAAGATTACTTATTATTTCCGGACTAAATCTGCTGCCTTATTATACAATAATTGCTGTATTTGTTCTAAATAACATGTACTGTTTTTCTGCACCACATATCACAAACAATGAAATTCTCCCTACAGGCTATAATATCTTTCGCTCTAACAGAGTCCCAAAAAAGGGGGTGGCATAGCCATCCTCTACTCCAATAGCCTAAACCTCTCACCATTCCCCTCTCCTATTCCTGACTTCCACCCAGCTGAACTTATTATCTTAAACTGCCACCTTAATCCTCATAAGAAATTTGCTGTCGCCACCATCTATCTTCCCTCCAGGAAATAATCTACCCATCCTAGAGAATATTCTGTCCTGGTTTTCTGGCACTATACCCTACAAAAACCCTTATTTTAGGAGATGTTAACATAGACTGGTCCAAAATTACTACTGACTCTCCTCAACTTAGTATCAGCCTACGTGGTTTCCACTAACTGATCTCATCCCCCACTCGCTTACACAAAAACCCATTATCCAGCTCAACAATTGACTGAATTCTCACCAACTCCCCCCACCACTACCACAACCCCACCACTCTACCAGATTCCCTTAGTGACCATCTCTCTACATCTGTCTTAGGATACACCTCCCAAATTCACAAACCCCACCTCTTCAGAGACTGTCGCAAACTATCCAACTTTAACATCTCCCAATTCATCTCTATTCTTTCCAGTATAGACTGGTCTGCCCTCAGACAAATCCCTTTCAATGATGCTGTAAGCATGTTCAACAGCATCTTCCTGAATACTTTAGACTACCTTGCTCCCTCTAGGAAGGTCAGAATAAAATCAAATCTGCCCCATGGGTCTCCAAGGAAACTAGATCCCTATTGCAAGAAAGAGGCAGGGTCTGGAAAGCCTGGACCAAAACTAAACAACTACCCCTTCTACTCAAATATAGACAACTATGATCCTTGCTAAAAAACAAACTACAAAAGACAAAAAGTCCTACAGTAACACTGCCTACCTCAATAGCAAAACCAACCCTCAAACGTTTTGGTCTACTCTAAACAACATCCTTTCTCTAGGTTGTCCCGCAAACCCCTCCCCTTACCCAAACACATCCCCATAGGAAACCGTTACCCTCCTCAGTAATCACTTCATTGACACCATCCAAAAACTCATACCCTCTAATCCTAGCACTACTGCCATACCTACCCTTCCTAACCCTACAAACCTAACTATCTTCTCCTTTCACCCTGTTCCTACTTCTTACATCAAATCTCTTCTTCTTAAGCTCAAACCCTGCTCTCCCTCTACTGACAATCTAAATCCTACCTACCTCAAACTTGCCGCTAAATCTATTGCCTATCATATATCCATCCTAATCAATAGATCTATTCAAGAATCCACTGTGCCTACCCTGTGAAAATCCTTCTTCACTATTCCTCTGCACAAAGGTGGGAACTCCACTGACCCTGGCCATTCTGTCCCCCCTCTCAAAGATACTTGAAAAATGCATTCACTCTCAGCTTCTTAACCACCTCCTCCAGCATAACTTTCTCACTTCCACTCAGCATGGCTTCCGTCCCAACCACAGCACAACCACTGCCCTCCTATCCTTTACCCATACCATTGCCGAAGCCCTTGACAACAGCAAACTCATATCCTGTTTTTTCCTTGGCCTTTCCAAAGCTTTCAACACAGTCTCTCATACTCTACTGTTATCTAAACTTGCTAAACTTAACCTATCATCTTTCTCCCTAGCTTGGTTCTGTAGCTACCTATCCTGTTGACAGCAGTCCATCAAATGGCTCTCATCCTTTTCACCTTTCCTTCTTATCCCAACTGGAATATCTCAAGGTTCGATCTTGGGTTCCCTCCTATTCAGTGTCTTCACCAATGATCTCTATACATCTTGCAATCAATCTTTTCTCATCCAATACGCAGATGACTCTACACTCATACCCTAACCCAACATGCCTTTCTATCCACCAAAGTATGGCTATCTGATAATCTAGTTATTCTTGACCCCAAAAAGACCAAACTTCTACTTTTCCTGCCCCAATCTCTTACTAACCATAATGCTACCTTTGCTATTAAATCTTCAAACAACACGATTATCCACCCGATACCCACACAAAACCCCTTGGGGTCATCATTGATGATGAACTCAAATACAACCTGTACATATTCCAATGTATAAAAAAAAAAAAAAAAAAACAACAGAAACTGGGGTTACTTTATCATAACAAAAAATTTCTAACCCCCATGCCAGACTCACACTAGCACAACCATTCCTCCTGTCCTCCCTCCTTATGCCACCCCAGTACTTACCAACATTCAAACCACAACCCTGAACAAATTCCAACAAACATACCACAAAATTACAAAATTTATCACAGACGCTCCATACAAGGTACATCAGTTCATTGCATTCATTACAAACTTTCATCCTGCCCATCTTTGTCATCCTTTATCTCCACCTATACACCACCTCAAACCCTCCGTACATCTAACCAGCAGCTACTTGAAATTTATCATCCCAAGAAAACTGGGGCAAGCTACTATACAAACATTCTGTTGCCTTTGCTTTAAAAAAACTCCCCTTAGACAGACATTCCATCGCCCAATCATTACACTTTAAAAATGAACTAAAGCAATATCTGCTCAACTCCAAGACTTGACCCTGCCAAGATCCAACATGAGCTCCATTTCACCCTCTATAATTTCTCTCTCATCTCACTCCCACATCTCCATGTAAGACGGCAAGTGTTAAATGCTCTTAATCTTGAAAGATTATAGTCTCATATAAAAGAGTTCTTTCTCCTTTACTTCACAAATTCCTCACTTTAACCAGTTGCTTCCAAATAAAGACTATGTTCAGACCATTTTCTTGATGTTCAGTCCAATTTTGCCTACTGTAACAAATGCGTTTATCATTGTTTTTATTGAACTGAAGTTTAAGAAGTTTGTTTCACTCATTTGAAGCTTTAACAAGTTTATCATGTATAATGCATAGGGAGAAGCTGAGGTTTTGTGTCAGCTCAACACTCTACTGTAAAGGGAAGATGCTGATTCTGCGGCTGCATGAACACAGCTTATTCTCAAAAATGTGGAGCAAATGCTTATGAGTTGCACTCATTCAAACTTGGCGTGAGAGGCATGAGGCAGCATTGCACACTTCACTCCATGATTAGGGACAGTTCAAGACCTTTCAAATTAAGACATCTCCCTTTCCCACAGAAAAAGAAAACATTCCACTTCTCAGTCACAGCAATGATATCCCCTTCCCTGACCTTTAAACCAAAATGCAAAAAGGTCACACAGACACACCAATTAGTAAAAACTACTAGAAAACCTAGCCAAACTAGAGTTTTCACTGTGTGATACCTTAGACTTCCTGTAATAAAGGTCCATGGGATATATGCAAATGACCCTCTAAGGACATCAAGTGTTTTAGATCATAAGAAGGCTGAAACATGCATGTCTACAGCTAGTGGGGTTTGGCGTTATTAGCCTGAATGTATCCACAAAGACTTAAAAAGAAAAAATAAAAAGTCATGGACTTCCCTGACTGTGAGATAATCAAGTACAGAAGAACCTGAGGGTCAGTACTGGGAGCCCAGAAAAGTTTAAAACAATATATCTTTCTTTCATATTTGAGAAGTTTTGGTTGTAGTGCTCACAGAACATAGGTTGCTCGGCCCCAACTGTCCTTTTTGTTAGTGTTTACTGTCTTCTTGTCTTTCAGATCATTCTGTTCTACTCTAAAGAGTGTACTTTTTTATAACATTTTCTGTTTTAACCACATTGCTTTCATTGTCAAATGTACATGTTGAGGGTTTTAAATAATTCTGGTAAAAATCATTTAGAAGTTATGAAATGACTTTAAATAAACAATTAATTGCATCTTGTTGAAACTATATATATGTACTCCATACTGTACATGAGCCGTAAAACTGTCTGTTGTAACATGTTTGGAAAATGAGCTGAATGCATTAACAACACATAATTGAATTCAGCTGTATATTGGTGCCAGTAACAATAAATTATCATAACAGACAGAAGAACTTGCATGTTTGGAGACAAATATGATAATTGCTCTCTATTTCTGCAGTTAAAACAATATTGTTATATTGCTTTTGAGGAATCATCTGCTTAAATATGTGCACGATAGCTTTCTATAGCCATAGACAGAGTAGAACCAGTTAATGTGCTACAGATTGTGGGAGCACATGAGAAAAACTCCCCATAGGAATGCAAACAACAAAGGTATCACATCATCGCTCTAACAGCTTTTGGCATAAGTCATATTAAAAAGAAATGTAAGCATATGTGCATAAGCCAGACTATACTAATTAAACTGTTTAAATTCATTATCAGTCAGAGGACAGCCTGCTTAAGATGCAGACTGATTAGTATATGCCTTGATACTAAAGTGAGTCATACTTAGTACAACTGAGCCAGGGAACAGTTAAGATGGTTAATTAAAGTTAAGGCGAGATGGGGAACTGGAAAAAGGGAGAATTTCACAGCTTACCTTGGTGGTATTTACTGTGGTCCTTTAGAATTAGCTATAAATAGGTAAGGGTATTGGGAGATAGAACTTGTCCCTGAGAGAGTACTGGAGGATTTTACATTCCCTACCATCACCCCCACCACTGTAAAAACACAAATTAAGTTCTTGTTTTTTTTTTTTTTTTACTGTTTCTTATTTCACCTTAACCACAGTTGGCATTGTTATGTAGAACCTTAACTGGACATTTACAAATGCAAAGATGTTTTCAGAATATCATCTTACAACATGTGACAATTAAAGATTAATTAGTTCTTAAGTAGAAAGTATGTCATGGTTTGTCAAGTTTATCTAAACTGCCAAAAAACAAAAATTAGGATATGAGATGGAGACTTTCAACCCTGGATCGGATACGTTGCCCAAAAACCTGATGCAGAATTTTACTTGCGGCACTGGTAACTTGAACCTAATTAGTTACCCAAGGACCACATGTAGATTTTACATGTGATGCAGATGAGCAGGCTTGATTATTAACCCATGTACTTGATGGAAATTTGACCTGTGACACATGGGACCTGGGCATGGTTACTTACCCATGTACCTGTCAAAAGGTCATGTAAGACAGGATCCGTATGGCTGGAGAATAGCTATTCTCAATGGGATGTGTTAGGGTTTAGACCATTTCAAATAAACCCCTGTCATAGGAGAGATTCTACAATAGGTAGGTAGCATTCATGCTGTAGAGTGAGAAGACGTTCAGATAGCCATACACATGTATTCACTGGTCCATTAGAATCATTTTATATCATGCAACCATAGAAGAAGCACTTGAGGATTGATAAGTCAAAAAAAAAAACAATGTATGACCAGTGAAACTGTTCCACACATAGTCTTTCCTCTCTTCTTGTTTAAAGGTTATATCAAGAGGCATAAATGGGCACAATGATGGTTCATGAGGCGAGGAGAAGTTTAAATGTAATGGCAGTGATCCCATAATACCCAAACTGAAATACCTCACTTTCTAAGGTGCATTATTCAGGTATAAAAGCTAAGTGATCCTGCTCACCGTGCAGGACACTGGAAACTGCTGATAGCTAAGTTTCTAAGTTGGTAAATCTGTAGCCTATAATGGTGAAAACCTACATGAAGTGCAATGCTTTAGCCACCTATGAAATGGACATCCTTACTGTACAAGAAAATGCCCAAACTGAAATGCAAAATAAAAACAGCTTTTTATAGAGAATAATTGCCAAATACGTGGTGGTGGTGCTGCGGTAGCGTTGTCCCCTCACAGTAAGACGCTGTCCAGTTCGACTGTCAGCTAGAGCGTCTTCTGGGTGGAGACATGCGTGAATGGGCATTCCATCGTTGAAGGTTGTGCATCAGGGCTGGCAACTCGGTACGTAAAAATCAACTTCCAATCATTAGCAGACCAGAGTTCCGCTGTGGCGACCCCTAACCGGGAAAAGCCGAAAGACACAACATAGGGAATAATTTCCAATTGTTATATCCAGTTTACCTTTTTCCATCTTTGGTGGGTAAATTCTCACCCTGGCTAACAAACTGCTAGCACACTCCAAGGCCTTGCTAAGATCACCTTGTGTTCAAGCTCTACATGCATTATGAATGTTAAGGCTCTTTTATTCTCAAGAAACAATAGTCAATAGAACTTTGAGGCTTCAGATCAGTGAAAATCCACTGAAAATTAGTTAGTCAGACTACAGTAATTCTGTGATCCAAATTTTTTCTGTAATGTTTGCAATAAAAAAAGATGGCATTGCAGTTGTAGGTAAAAAAGGTGGGAAGTATGGCAGAAAAAAGCAGTAAAGTACTGACTAGCAGTCTGATCAACAGTATCTGTTTCTGCACTAATACATGCAGTTAGTGCATTTGTGTTATAGATGGCAACAACTGGATGACTGATGGAACCATTTATGGAGTTCTAGTGTTTGATAAATTTGCTGTATTTCATTCTCTCACTGACCACTAAATGCAATTTAGGATTGTGGGAGAGCTGGTGCCCATCCAAGCAGAAAATAGTGTGACATAACATGATAATTCCACTAGGAAATGCATAGGGGGGCAGTGATGTAACCACATATTTACATTCTGTACGTGCAGCCTTATAATGTTGCCCCCACCCCTCCTCATATTCTGTAATTATACACATCTCTCCAAATCATGCCCCCTACACACTGAACAAGTTATGCATTATTTTCATATATGGACTCTTATGCGCATGAGAAGAACTTGGATTTCAGTCAGTAGGCAGCTGTCTAAACAACCAGTGTATCAATTAATATGTTTTAATTATTTTTATCTCTGTAAACCGTGTTGCTTCTCAGAGCTGCGTAGGAAATAATGCACTCATTGGAGTACAATGGGTATACCTGGTTACACCCTAGCTAGTGGATGGTATTGATATGCATAGGTAAGGCCAAATAGAATGCTAGGCTATGGGATGGAAAGATGGAATTAGTCAGGATGGAAAAGAGATTTTAGTTTGAACTGATTTCATTGTCAAGCCTAGGTGGGTGCCTTCAAGTAGTGGACCCACAAGACAAAACTGATAGCTATAGGTATAGATATTGATATAGATATTTTGTGTATGTCATGGAGAAAAATAGGAATAAAAACAGAGGAGTGAGATGCACTTATCCCAGGATAAATTATGTGCCCAACCCTGGCATAGTCAATAGGGACAAGGCTGGTAAAAAAAAATATGTAAAATTCTCTAAAGTTAAGAAAGATCTTGACACAGTATTAGGCCATGATCCCACAATGACAACATAAAATGATAGTCCTCAAAAAGTACAAAAAATGTGGTAATCCAGGTAAGAGGCTTGGAAGCAGTGGGGTACACACTTGGGGCTAAAAATGAAATCATGTTTTCTTATTTCTATTCAATAAACCCAGAGTTTCCCAAAACGATTTATACTGCAAGAATGAAGGAAATATAGAAAATCATTGAAATATAAAAATGTCAAAAAATTACAGATGTCAATCTAAGATCACTAATTGAGCAAATAAAAACAAAACAGTATGTAGATAAGAAAACATTGAGTGAATTACAAAAACAAAAAAATGCAAGAAAGAAAGTATTAAGAGAGAAAGGAAAAAAAACATGGGTATTTGCAACCTTGAATAAAGGGGAATGGACTCAAGAAAAGAAAAGGGACCTAATATGGTGTGGCTCATTTGCATTAATTGATCCTAACAAATATTCCTAAAGGAAAGTCAGAAATCATTAACTGTACATATGGCAAAGATACCCAGAATGGTAAATATTATAAAAAGATAATAGTAGCACAGAATGTACTGAAAAGTAAGCAGTTCAGTGAGAAAGAAAAAAGAGAACATTGAAAATGAAGTGGTACATCGGCTAAGAAGTGAAGGATTTGGATGGGAAACTCAGGTACAAGCATTACTTCAGAATGTTCTTTCACTAAAGCAGGTACACACAGAAAAATTGCCAGAAACAGTGGAGGAGTGTATCAATAAAAAATTATTCATTAACTCAGTTAAATGATTAAATTAATGAGAGGGTTTCACAAAACAAAATCTGAGGAAGTTTGGTTGGAAAACAATTCAAAAACAAAGATATGTCTTTCCGGGTTCAGGCACCTAGGCTGCGAGGCATTTTCCTGTGGTACATTTGACTGGGGACACATACCTGAAGTGACAGTCAGCTGCAGAGAAATACGGCTGTTTGCAAATTCCCTGTGGGCAAAGAAAAGAATGTGGTGCCATGCCCACAACTTCAAGAACCAAAGTCACAGGGAGAAAACAATGTCAAGGGAACATGAGACAGCAGGCAATATGGCAGGCATCAACAGCAGGCTGGCCAGAGGGTATGGCAGTGGCAGTACAAATGCAGTGCACAATAGGCAGTACCTTTATAATCGGTGTGTGTGGACCATTACCCCTTTTACATTCTCTAGGGAACATTACCTAAAATGCATACTGGAGCATACATGTGACTACAGTAGCCTGCAGGATTTCCTCCATGCTGTAGAACTCTTCCGCATGTTGTAGTTACATAAGTATGTACTCTACACTGAGCACAACACACATTACTTCTTCTGCCTCCATGCATTTGGTTATTAAAGCTGTGAGCATGGCAGTATGTGCTTCTCTTTGCCCACAGGGAATTTGCAAACAAACATATTTCTCTGCAGCTGACTGTCACTTTAGCCATACGTCCCCAGTCAGATGTATCACAGGGAAATGTTTCACTGCCTAGGCGCCTGAACCCCTTTCCAGAGGCTGAAAGAACGAGAAACTCAAACTTTATAGAAAACTTTTAACCACGAGGTAAGAATTTAAAGACGAACTGCTGGTTTTAATAGAAACATACAGATATAACAATATATGTGATATATGTGACAGAGAGAGGTGACAAGAGTAAATAAGACACAAGTTATTAAAAAGTTAGTAAACCAAGTTATGGCAATAATTGGGACTAGAAAAGAAAGATCCACATGATATAACAGAAGTTAAAAGAAATCATCAATGTGCAAAAAAAGTTAATATTGAGTGAGGAATTACCAAGAAAGCATAAACTAGCAAGTGAAAATAAAGGAAGAAATAGATTACCACCATGGCAATGCCAATTAGAAACACATGTGAAACAGGTAAGAAAAGAAATATCAAAAAGAAAATTGATAAAAAGAAAAAATGTTAGAAACGTGAATGTGCTAAAACAAAAGCACAAGATCAAAGCAGGTCAATATTTGAGTTATAGCCTTTCTACCAATAAATTAAAACTCTCTGCACAGACAAAAACTCAGGAGATACACTAAGAAATATAAAGAAATGATACAAAACAAGACGATTAGAAATGAAACAAAGAAGTTCTACAGGGAGCTAGAAAAGCAGATAATAATTAAGATACCATCACGAACAGAGGAAATTAATAAATTATGGGCAGATATTTACAAGGACATACATGAACATAATAAGGGAAGCTATAAGGATAAAAGATATGAAAGACAAAATAATAAATTCTAATACAGATTATATGTATTGTAATGGAAAACAACAGGTCCAGATGCTGTACCTACCTTTTGGTTAAAGGTACTAGCATCTTTGCACCATGATGTAGGCTTGAGTAAACATTGCCTATAAGTGTAGTCTGAAATGACTCCAGCCTAGTAAGCAGTGAAGGAAACCATACTCTTACTTAAAAGTGAACAATCTCCCAACAACATAGCTCTATAGAGGAAATGGCATGAGTAGGATATACCATCATCTAGATAAAACGTTAGTGATGACATTAACACAGAAGAGGAATAAACAAAATTCCTATGGAACCAAGCATCATCTTTTGCTAAAAAAAGACATAATGGAAGCTAAAAAAAAAAAAACAGGAACCACAGTATGGCATGAAGGGATAAAAAGTGTTTGATGGTATTCCACACTTCTGGATTGCAGTATACTTACAAATGTACAAGACTCATCATACAACAATAAATTATATTGCATTCAATATGGAAAAGTGGCAAACCACTTTATAACTGTAGCACAAAAAGGGAAACCTACTATCCAGGATGTGAGAAATCACTGTGGTCTATTCCACAGTGATTCTTTGTCCGAATTATTGTTTTGCCTTGCCCTCAGTCCATTGAGTTGTTTACTTAACAGCCAAGGTCATGAATTCATTCTGACTCCCAATAATTCACCCTGTCAAAAGATATGTCACCTACTTTGTACTGATGATTAAAAACAGTATAGTTCAATGAATAAGCATCTGAAAGTACAACTACTAGTTATTAAAACCTTCTCAGAAGACATAAAATGTAATTTGGTCTCAGTAAATGAGTAAAAGCAACATTTGATAGTGGAGTCTAAACAAAGAACTGCACTCCCTACAAGCTCTCCTCACCCTGGAGAATGCTGAGACATGGTTAAAAGCCACAAAGAACACCCTGGCACTGCAAGGCTATAATGCATTCCACTCATTTAGACCTGCTACTACACAGGAAGGTTGGGCTAAAGGTGGAGTTGTCTCAGTTTACATCAGAAATAAATATACTTTAACACTGGTCAAACAGGATGAAGCACTTGAACTTTTCCATGTTGAAATCACCATAGGAAAAGTCTCATACCACTTCCTTGCAAGCTATAGGTCCTCCTCTATGACCCAAGAAACCCATAAGACATATTTAAGCATACTGGAAATACTCACTATTCAACCTAATACATATTCATTGGTGACTTTAATTACCCCACTAATAACTGGGAATTGTATACCACACCAAATGTGCACAACTGAAATGCCTGGATTTTGTAAACACCAAATCCCCAGACCAGATTGTCAGTATGCTAACCAGGGGTACAAACATACTGGATCTGGTCCTCACTAATATGGGAGAGCACTGCACAGCACCAAGTGTAATGTCTTCTCTGGTAAGGTCAGACCACGGAATGGTCATCTTTGAAGTAAAAATAAAACCTGGAACCCCAGCTAACCCTGGTCTGTTAAGGAACTACTCTAAGGCTAACTTCCTGTTATTAAGTGATTACCTGGCAATTTCAAGCCTCCATAAACCCTGAGAACACTGCTGCCTACGCAGAACTGTTCACAGAAACCCTGTACAAGCATGTTAATAGCTGCACAGAGGCAGCAGTACAGACCAAGAATAAGTACAGACCTAACTCAAAAAACACACCACCATGGTGGAATCACATCAATAGGCTGTATAACAGAAGGAAGAAAATCATGGCAAACATTTGGAGGTGTAGCACCCAGCAGGATAAAAGCACTCTCATCAATGTAAACAAACAACTGAGAGGGCAAACTAAGTCTCCCAAAACCAAATGTGAGGCAAATTTGGCCTCCTAGGCCAAAGACAACAAGAAGGCATTCTTTAGCTATGTCCACAGCCTCAAAGGCAATACACAGTTGTGTGCAGAGCTCAATGTTAATAGTGCCACCTATACTAAGCCAGAAGATATAGCAAACCTACTGCCAAATTCATCTCTAACTTTACTCCTCACCCCCCCATCTTTCCTTCAGGAAATACTATCAAGTATAACTCACCCAACTATCATTGATGGGCATCACCAATATCCCAGGTTGCCCTCTAATTAGTACGAAGCTTGACCTATCAGGCCCTCTTAAATTGCTATTGAACCATAATCTCCAAACAGGCTTTATGTCTCATGAATGGAGGACAGTACCCATCATCCCTCTGCACAAAGGTGGGCCATTTACAAACCCATAATTCTCACTAGTCTCATATGTAAAGCCATTGGAAGAATTATTATGAAAATGATCAATAATGACATAGGAAATTTCCAGCCACTGGACCCAACCAACTTTAGTTTTGTCAAGGGCAGGTAATGCCAACTCAGCCTGGTGGACTTGTTTTAAGAAGGTCACCAAGGCAATGGACGAGGGCAAAATGATTGACACTGCCTACCTTGAACTGACTAAGGCATTTGACACAATACCCCACTGAAGCATTGTTGACAAACTCATGAGGTGAGGTATAAACCCCTTATGTCTCCAGGTGGATAGCCAGCTGGGTCACAGACAGGAACCAGAAAGTTAAAAATGGGGAGTCCACCTCTACAAAGAGTCCAGTCACCAGCAGAGTCCCTCAGGGAACAGTTCTGGTACCACTCCTTTTGGCATCTACTTCTCTGAAGTCAAGGCCAATGTCAAGGGACACTGGCTGACCAGGTCTCCACATGATTGACATTAGGAGCTGTCATAGAATCACCCACCCACTCTAATGTTCTCCAAGAAGGGCTGACACAGGCAAATAACTGGTGTCAGATCCATGTACTAAAACTGAATGCCAAGAAATGCATAATTGCATCCTTTGGAAAGTCATTCACCCCTGGTAAATATTATATTGAAAAAAGACTCCTAAGAGTCAGCCCAGTAGACAGGGACTTGAGTATGCATGCAGATAGTAATCTAGATGTTGACCATTACATGTCTCCAGTAGTGAAGAAATCATTCTATGTTCTGAAACTTATAAACAAAGGTATGACATCTAGGTCCAAAGACGTTATTGTTCCACTGTATTCAGCATTCATCAAAGTAAACATTGAATACAATTTCTCCTTTCGTATGTACCTAACTAGGCACATCCTACAAATGGAGTATCCATGGAGGCTCCTCACTAAAAGAATACAGAACATAAGTGTCATGTCCTATGCAGACCTTCTCAAAGAGCAGTCCCTGTATTCGGTTTCCTACAGGATGGTGAGGGGAAATATGTGCCTGGCCTACAAGGCACTATTGGACCCCACCCTGATGGATGTCCTGCATATCTGCAAAATAAACAACACCAGAATTATCCAATCTAAAGCCTTAAATTTTGCCTCTGCATCCCACAAACTACCCCTTCTCTAAAACAGACTTCCCATGCATGTGAAACAGAGTTCCTCCCTAACCAATTCAAGTGTAACTTGGACATCTGGATGGAAACAGGAAATGTGTCACTAGCTAGGCACCTGTGTCTCTAATGGACACTGGCAGGCCATAAATGGATTATTTTCAAGGCCTCTGTTTGTAAATATTTAGTCTGCCAAGACCTTGCTTACACATACCAAGGGTATCAGAACTTGTCATAGATTTTGAATGCATGGCTAGACTTAAAAGAGCCCCAGTGGTCTTTAGCCTAGTGCATACATATGATCCTGTAAATTGCTGAATCAAGGAAAATATAACACTTGGGGAGGAATGTGATACAAAAGAATAGCAACAATAGGGAGTACATACATAGTTGATAATAGATGAAGGAGCAGCAATACAGCATGAGCAAATGACAACATAGCTAAGTAAGGAACATTTTTGAAGACTAGAATTAACACTGAAAACTGCTTTTACATCAAGGAATAAAGTTCAAGCTATAAATTAAATTGTACTTCCTGTTTTAACCTACAGCTTTGGAGTGACTGACTAGCCACAAAACGTGTTGTATGAGCTTGATTGGAAAACAAGAAAACTACTTCATGCCCCTCAATTGACATACAAGAACCAATGTTTGACACAATTTTATATCCCCTTGCTCTGAAGGAGGCATGAGCCTCCCTGAAATTGATTACATTTATAGGTCAGTGATTATGGGAGAGCTTACAGATTTACTGGGCATAGTTACAGGTGATCGCTGCACTGGTGACTGAGTGACTTAAGTGCAAGAATGTAATGCTGTGGTGAATTTCACAGCAATGTATTGCATTGTGTCAGCCAGCACTGCATTTTCAGTGTTTTTCCACCTTTCTTCACTTTGGTGCAATCATGAAATTGGTATACATAATTTTGGGGGAGACTCCCACATCACGGGGTGCAGGCCCCCCTGCAAAAAAAAAAAAAAGTTTCTTGTGTTTGTTTTGAGTTTTTCGCCTTACTGTGCTTGGTATTTGGTGTTCAGTAAACAGAGAGCCAGAAAAAAAGATAATCAATGATAAAAAGCTAAACCTATTTATTGACATTATCTAATCCAAACATAGTGGAAATTCTAAAGCAAAAAGTCTAACATGATGTTTTTGCTTAGGTTAGCAGAAGCCTTTAGGAAATAAGTAGGCATGGAAAACAAACCAGAGTTGGTGTGCCTTGTGAGTCTCTTGCTGTATGAAGAGTTTTTTTCATGAAGTCTATCTGCAAGGGGAATAAATGGTGGAGTTAGAAGTTGGGATACTAAACCTAGGGTAGATCTTTGTTTTATAGGTAGCCATTTGCCTTTTTTCTAGGGTGATACAGTGATGCTCACAGAGGTTGTAATGAATCAGCAGATGCTGTTAAAAATAGTCTAGACTGCAGCAATGGTTTTCTTAGAGGTAGAAACAAAAATTGGGAGCACATATTCAAGTTGAGAAGGGAGCACTCCTTTGCCAATGGCAGCTCTGACTGGTTTGAATAGAAAAGGGGAGATCTTTTTGGCCCAGAAGTGGAAGGAGTGTAGATTGACTCCCACTTTGTCTATGTGGAAATGAAAGTTTAGTGACTGATAAAGCCATAGTCCTGATTATTTGAAAGTGGGAGTTGTCTCTCTAGAATGGTTGTGTATATCAAACATAGTTAATGAGTTAAGTGCTTGGTGAGTTTTCTGTGAAGTTCCAAAAAGCATAGCTTTGGTCTTAGTGGAGTTTAGAACTAATTTATGGTTTATGAGCCATTGGTGGAGCTCATATAAGTGTGACTGGAGATGGCATTGAATATTGGTGTGAGAGTGACCTGATGGATAAATGACTATGTCATCAGCATAGAGAATAAGTGGTAAATAGGAGAGGTCACAAGGAAGTTTCTTAATGAATATGGAGAAGAGAAGAGGGCACCCCTTTGTTAATAGGTGCAGATTCTGATTGGGAGGATCCTATTTTAACTCTGAAGTGTTTGTCAGTGAGGAAGTTTTTAAACCAAGGAGTGGAGTGTGGACTGACACCAATTTCAGTTTGTTTTGGAGAAGATAATGGTCAGTGAGGTCAAATACTTTTGTCAGCTCTATAAATAGGTCACCTGTAAAGAGGCCACTGTCAGAGTTTAGCAGGATGTCATCAGTTAGAGACCAAAGTGCTATCATAGTACTTTGCCCAGGCCAGAAGGCATGTTGTTTGGAGGAAAGCAGGTGATAGTACTCAATATAGATATAGAGTTGGGTGTAGACTATATTTTCGAGAAATTTGCCAGAATCGGGAGGATGGATATTGGACAGAAATGAGAGGTATCATTTGGATTGGTTTGCTTTGGGAGGGGTTTAATTCAAGCAGTTTTTCAAATCTGTGATGTGGTATTTTGTGTGAGGCATAGATTATACATGTGGGTTAGAGGAAGACAGGGATGGTCTCTACAGTGATATATGAACCACGGATTTATGTTGTCAGATCCAAGAGGGGTGTCATTGATTACAAAATTGCTATGCCCAGTAATTAGAGCATCTTATGAACCGGAAAACATAAAGTTGCAAAATAACAAGAGTACAAGACCTGCAAGCAATAAGTACAGCAATGCATAATAAGGGCACACAGATCAATTGTAGATGGAGCACCTTGGCTAATAAAAAAGAATTGCAAAGAATATTTAGCAATTCCAGTGATAGAAGAAACCCACATTATGAACTGCAGAAAGAAGCAATCCTGTAAAAGTAAAAGGAAATGCCTCTTTGCTTGAAGTAATCCACTGTTGTATTCCTGTAGGTATTTTTCAGGCAGATAGCTAACAGAGTAGAATGTACACATTCTCAAATCCAAGCAATACAAATACAAAAGCAAGCATTTTTTGAGGTTTAATTTGTCTACTTCAGTCAAAGTAATGAGTGCTTTTGTCTATCAGACTTCATCAGATACAAAGGAAGAAATATTGTATCTGATGAAGTCTGATAGAAAAAAGTGCTAATTACTAGGTTACAAGGTTTGTTAATTAATTATTATTATTAAGTCTAGGAATAGACAAGTGGAGTATGTGGAAGGAGGGAAAAAGAGAGGGTATGTTGTGGGAAAAAACACACAAGGAAGGAATAAGGACTTGTCCCCTTTAACTGAGATACCTCCAAACAGATACAGCAAATCAACAGTACACCCGATCCCTTATAATGCCAGAGAAACTGCAATATGGTAGATGTAGCCAGATTAAGAGTCCAGAGGAGTCTGCATTATTTTATAAGGGAGTGACACAGTGGTGCCAGAGCAGTCGGCTCCAAGATGAGAGCCTTGGTGAGAATCTTGGTACTACCACTGGAAGTCCTAGTAGCTGAGACCCAGAGTTGTTATACTAAAAACCTGTTGGAGAAAGATTTTGTTTGTATAACAAAGACTTTTGGTCTCATCATCCAAAAAGACACTGTTTAGAGAGCTAATAATTTAAGGAGAAACTCTGAAATGACTTGTACATCATTTAACTAAAAACGTTTGTTGCCATCATTGATTTTAAAAGGCACAGTTAAGACTGCCAGCCATGAAGCTTGTGTTAGCACCTTTACTGTGTGTTGCTGATGGAGCAGCAAGGGGAACTGAAGCATTTTTATGACAAAACCAAGTTGCTGATTTATTTTCCAGTTGTCATTTTTGACCCCTGTTTTAACAAAGTCAGCCTAATTTTGTTGGCCCAATTAAAAATCACCGTTTTAACAAGAACTCTTGTATGTTTCATGCTTGAACTTCAAGATTTGGTACAAGGCAGATAAACTAATACTGAATGTGGTGCTAATCCATCATAGGATGCACATACACACATGCATGCACTCACACACAGACACACACAGATGCACACATACACACCCATGCATAGGCACACACACATACATGAAAACATTCGCAGACACACGCAGATGCAAGCACACCCTCACAGACACACACACACACACACACACACACACACACACACACACACACACACACACCAGCACGCATGTACACACTCACACACACTCTCAACTGTACAAATTTTCACAGAATGTCCAGATTTTTGCCTCACATTTTTAGTCCATTTTTTAAAAAATGTGGCTTTCTAGCAAATGATTGGCATAGCAGTGAAGATTTAA